>NW_009188134.1:38434-58056 GCF_000690835.1 Fulmarus glacialis
TTGTCGTCCGCTGCCAATACAATATATAATTGAGGAAAGTAAAATGGAGATATAAATGTTCTTTCTCCAAGCGTTTGATGCTGACAGCTTCTCGCCTCCAGCCTTCCTGCACCTCAGGAGCTCGGAAAATGACGACAAGAAGTGAAAGCAATGAGCGCTGGCACTGCATTACTCGTGGCGTGGCTTTTCCACTCAGAACAGTGGTTGCTTTTCATCATTATGAAGACTAATTGTCTGATTTTGGGGGACTGCCTTGGAAGCAATGCAGGGGCCCGATTTAACTGAGTGTCACATAGAGAGAGGGAGACAGTCTGTGGCCCAAATGTCTCGCACAACAGCCACAATGTGAGAGAAAGGGAAGCATTATCCTTGCTGTATTGCTAAGACACCAACTTCAGTAATGACGAGACATCAGAGACAAGCACCTTTCCCCAGGTTTCACTAAGCGTGCACTCAAGTTTTCCAATTTCCTTTCACTAAACTATACAAAACTCTCTCCACAACAATAAATTACACGTGCCCGGGACCATTCCCTGGAATGGAGGCCAACTGGCACAATTATCCCCATCCATTTGGTTGCATTTTATTACGCAAAATTTGGATGCAGAATAGCTGCATCCAGAATGCCCACTGGGAAATCCCCTGGCCCATTCCCACTCGTGAGCAGTGCCGAGGAATTTGTTGAGCTTTTCAGCTGACATGGGCCAAACCTGTACCTGTAAACCTCCAAACGATTTAGCACTACAGATGATCAAGGTCCGGTTCACGGGAATACTCACTGGTGCTGTTTAATTCAATACCACAGATGCTGCCAAAAGTACTCCCTCAGACAGCATCTTGCACTGACATTCACAGGGTAAGTTTTTTCAATACTCTCTTAAAACAGCAGTAAATAGAAGCAGAGGAAAGCAATGTGAATAAACCAGGCTCATCCACTATCTCAAGGATAGAAGAGTGGCTCATTATTTTAAGAACACAGCCTAAATAGCATCTGGCTTCAACCCTAACGTTCAACTGGAATTAACTTTTTCCTTTACCATAATAAACAAGCAGAAGGTGTGTGGGGTTTTTTGTAGTTTTGATGTTTTGGGTTTTTTTAAACTTTTTACTTTTAAATACAAAAGGGAACAAAAGATACTAAGTTTCTACAAAGAGACAAGGCACTATCAGAAGTGTAGGATCTAGTAACAAGAAGTGGTTGAAGAAATGGAGACAGAAAACAGGAAGGGCCATCAAGTACCTAAGGACAATTCACAAGTGAAGCGATAATGTCAGCACAGCACTTTTTGCCATCAAAATACTTGATCAGAAACACTTCAGTCCTTCAAACAAGAGGACATTACAGCAATTAAGAAGTGACAAGTGAACACGTATCTTGAAAGATAATGCGTGAGCAGGCAGTTAATTTGGAGGAAGGAGAGATGGGAAGAGATCTCCAGGCCCATCATAAACTTACCGAGCTCCACATTAAACAGTAAGGGCTTGGCTGGTTGCTTTCTACTTTCTTTATTGCCATTGGAAGGCTGTTGCAGAACCCAGATCTTCTAAGCATTAAGGGCTTTCTTCCAGTTTTCAGCTTAAATTTACTCAGGGCCAGATGGTACACATTTTTTCTGGTGCCCGCATCTTTAAGATTAAACAACTGTTCTCCCTAAATGGTATTTCCCTCTTCTGCATTTACAGGAGTCACCCTACTGTTCTTCCACTTGCTTTCCTAGCCTAAGCAAATCAAGCTCTCCTGCTGTCACCAAGCATGTCCATCTCCTATGGTCCCAGAGATCCCTGTAGCTCTCCTCTCCGGTTATTCCAGGTGGAGTTAATCTTTCTTGTACATGGATGACCAGCAGGGCAACCAGGTCAGATGAGCTGTGCTCTGTTCAACGGCATTAACTCTTCTCTACAGTTCCTGAAAACACTTTGCCTGACACACTGCAGTATAGAACTTTGTTATGCCCACATCACACTGATGGCTCTCAGCTGCTCTCTTGTGTGTCACTTTAGTTACCTGTGAGTCTTCTTCCCCCTCCTCAGTTTTGGCCAACTGGAGAACACCCAGCTTATGGCTGTAAAATTCTTCCCCCTCTTCTAAATACCTTCTTGGTGGTCTCAGCTTTCTGCCCTTCAAATAAGTAGCTTAGCATAACAGGACAAGGATAGGGCTGTTTTTTCCCCAAGTAAGCAAGTACTTAAACTGTTTATTTAAATACAAAAATTAAGAGGAAGGAAAAAAATGACAGCTAAGTGGAAAGTGAAAGTTTAATTTGGTGCTTAAACAACTTGAATACTTATGCTGCAGCTAGCAGAGGGCCTTAGATGTCTGATCAGGACAGAAACAAAAATCCTTCCACTAAGGTTTCAAATTACAAAGTAACTTCATCTAAGGAAAAACAAAATGTACATTCGCAAACACTGCCATATGTTTATAGTGCCTTCTCAGCACAACAATGTTTCTCTTATGGCATTAAGAACCTACTGGTATGAAAAATTAAGAATTTTAAGTGTTATTTTAAAGCAATTTACAGTTAAATCAACAGTAGTGAGAAAATAGCACACATATTTGACTTGCAAAATGGGAGGCTATTCGTGACTTTCAATAGCTTTTAGTACTGATGAAACTTAAAACCATCTCACTATTTGGGAATGACGTACTTTATTAGTATTGGCCTGGTTAGAAACTCAGCAGGCTGGCTTGTTCATCATTGCCATTTTTCAGTCAGAGGAAAGAATGAACTGAGGAAGAACTAAGCAGAAAGAAGGCCAACAGGTATCAGTTTCAACTAACTTTTACCTGGGTGCAGAATTAAGCTTCGTTCTGAAAAACAAAAATTGCACCTCTATCAGTATATTGCCTACTCCAGGAAGTATCTTTTTTCCACCCTTTGCTTCACTAGAAAGCTTTTTGTCTCAGATGGTTTTCTTCTGATGCAGAAATGTGAAAGTATTGAGAGACTTGCACATTTGTATAGCAAAGCTGTTGCTCACTTAGCTCTGCAGTTGTGAGGGTAGATGCTGCAACGGTCACGTTCACCAGCGAACAGCGTTTGTCTTTGCCCTATGCCCTACAACAGATCACAGGTAAGCCAGGTCATGAGAAAAAATTACAACTTCCAGGCTGCGTAAGTAAGGACACCACTAGGGGGGTCTGCAGGTCAGAAGCCCAGTGCTGGTGCCACACCTCAGGTTCTTGATGCAATGATAGGTCAACACAAGAGGCTTAAAAGTGGGGTGGTTATTGTTAGAATGCCAGAAATAAAGGAGAGATATGGCCTGTGTGGGACTTAAAAAAAAGAAAGGAAGATCTTACTCTCTCCATATTACATTTGCCAAAATGAAATGTAATACGTAAAAAGCAATCAAGACAGGATTGACACCTACCAACAAATAAAATACATTTCCTGGAATGATTCCGGAAATCATGTAATCCCTGTCCTAAGGAATCTATCTGCCTTGAAGATTCAAGACAGTCAGTGGCATTTCAAAGGTAAAAGTGTTTCTGAGGTGGTTCATCATTTAGTTCATTTTAGTTCATCAGGTTGTGCTGGGTAGAAGAGCCAGAGTTAAATTGAACTTTCACATGAAGTCAAGGAGAGAAGAACACAACAAATCATATTTAGCACGAATTGGTATATAGTTGACAAAACAGTAATCCATTTGGCATGACAGACTTGTCATGATTTGGATGCTGCTAACATCTCTGTCAGAAGCTGTCGTTACTTTACGAGCTACTGTTATACTCAAGAAATAGCCAGGCTTCATTGACAAGAGGACTGGAGTGAGACCCCTATGAATTACTATGCTCATTGACTCAGTCTGCAGTTAAAAAAAAAAAAAAAAAAAAAAAAAGCACAGCACAAAAGGACCTTCTTCAGAAATGAAATGGCTCTATAGATAAAACAATGGATTAGATTAGTTTCTAATCAGTTCTTAAGTTCTCTGTCCTCTGCTCTGACAGGTGTTGATTCAAGATCTCTCTGTACTCAGAAACTCTACATTTGGATAGCCCAGCAGGAGCAGCTGGGGATGGCAGACAGGTAGACCAAGGCCTATTACTTGCTCTTCATGTTAAGTCAATAAATCTTTAAGGGGCATAGAAGTTACTCCTCTGATAGCAAAAGCAGAACAGGATGAAGGGGTTTGCAATTTTTAGAACTGGTCTCCCATATATCATAACTACGTAGCACGAAAAACTTTATTTTGATCACATTTCACAGTTCCTTCATAGCCAGAAGGAATTTCATTACAGGAATTTTCATACCACTATACTGGCAAAAAGGTATACATGCCTTTTTATCCCTTTTCATCCTTTTACACTTGTTCCATAAAACCACTTTCCACTCTCCAGCTCACGATCTCTCTAAGCAGAAAAGTCCTATCTGCCACATACTTGTCATAAACTAGGTAGGATATGACAAAGTTTCAAATACATCAGTATTTATAAAATTAGAAACTTTAAACTGCAAAAAAGGGGGAAGAAAAAAAAAAAAAAGAAAAAAGGGTGGTGGGGAAAAAAACTATTTTCTACCTTGACTGTTAGGTTCTTAAGCTGACAGTATTTAACATTAATGTCTCTGTATTTCAAGGTCATGACTGTAACAGTTCTGCTATTTGTGAGTATCAGTGAGAGATTATCTCTGCCTTTCACCAATTCAGGCGCTCCACCCACACTTATTCACAGATTTGTTTGGGGTTTTTTTTATATGTTTAAAAGGTTAGAATCTGCCCCTCCAAGGTATAATGGGCAAAAGAGCATATTTTAAGTGAAATTAAATTACTCTTCTCTTGATTTAAATACAAAAAGTTAGCTCCGGCAGTACATTCATCCACAAGAACGTTAACACCTCCAGCTTCATAGACACCCATAAATCATTTTTGTAAACAGTAAGTTACTAAACATAGTACAGCGCTCTATGAAAGAGAAAAAGAATGCACACAATCAGCATTTTCCTTTTTGACTAGAAAATGAAAATCTCTAACAGCAGATAAGGTGGAATTAAAAAAACCAATCAAATCTGGACCCCAAATGGGATATGGGTATATCTGGACTCGACTCTTGAAAGCAATCATGCACTAAGGAAAAGTTTAGAAAGTTGTTATGCAGAGGTCTAACTAGAGTCTTGGCAACCTAATTTGGGACATAAAGTTATTTGCGCTACACGTGCAGCAAAGTACCACGTGCAGTAAAGAAAACTGGTATCACAGTTCGATTTCAACGCCACGTCCTCAAACAAAATGAGGATGCTACATTTAAGTAACATGGATGGAAATCTCACCTGCCATCCCGAAGTTAAGCTGTGGCATTTCTTCGCTTTTTGTCACTTTTCTTGGGCTTGGTAAATCTTTTGCAGAATCTGTTGCAAAGGCCCATAGTTTTTTCCTGTTTGTAACAGCAGGTGTCTGAGTTTTCACAGGTTTGTTTGTTGTGGGGCACCACTTGTACCCTGGATTTGCCTTCATAAATGCATCCTTGTACTAGAAAAGAAAAGGAAAATTACCAGTCATGCCAGTCATGACATTATACTGTCCACAGGGCAATAGAGTACACCGCATGTAAGAGGATTTAATACAGTAAATAATCCTTAAATATCTTTATTTTTTAACAGTTTAATCACATGCTTAGAGTCTGACCACCAACACAATCTATTAAGAAGAAATATTAAGATAAGTAGAGCTCTATTTTAAAAAGTGGGGTTTCTCTTTCCTCTCCTGAGGGTTTATCACCCAGAGCAGGCTGAAGTTCTGGTCCTGCAAACTGCTCCCCAGTGATGGTATGCTCACTCTCTGGGAAACAGGCAGCTATTTGAATTCTTTTGCAGGTACAATCTTTGTTTACTTTCTAGTTTGAATGAAATGAAAACATATATTTAGCAACAAATGCAGCATGATGCTCCTTACCTCGCACTCATTTTTCTCTAATAGTTCTGTATTTCAGAATATTTGAGTATATGCTTTCCCAAACCAGGCACCGAAAATAAACCACTACCAGTATCATCTCATTTTCAGTGACTTCTGATACATCATCCCAGCATTCCTTCCAAAATGTACCATGGTGCATGACTGCATAAAATAAACTGGGACCATTTAAAACTTTCTTTGTCCTTGAGCACACAGCATGCATTTAAGTTGTTTGCTATATTCTTGGTATGAGGCAGCAAAACGAACCAAGCCAGACTACACATGGGGGGTGGGGGGAAAAGGTCTAGATCCTACAGAGTTTGGGGGGTAGGGGGAAGGATGGTGACCTGTTTTATTCACAAAATGCAATAGTGACGTTTTCCAAGTATCTTGCTGACCAGACCAAACCAAGATTTTTGAATTTTAACAGCAATAAAAAGAGCACATTTCAGTATTTTAAATGTGTTGCTATGCAAGGTGGAGAACGGGTGAATCAGAGGAACATGCCACACATTCCAGCTGCAAATGTTTGCCTAACAACTGATAGGGGTGTATAGCACTGGCTGCTGTGGGAGCCTACCCAGTAAGTACTAGTGCTGACCACAGGGAGAAGGAACCCAATACCTCCTCATGAACTCAGGCAGCTCTCGATGGTGGCAAACGACCAAAAGAGCAGTTTTATCCTGAAGTACATGTCAGGGCAGCTGCAGGAAGTTTCTTCCGTGATAACACGTTCCCACCCACCCAGCTGTCATCGGTCTCAGTTACGGCACAGAGAAGCACCTATGTTTCATGCACATGCCCACACAGAAACACAGGCAGAGGGGAAAAAAATCCCTTGGGTATCAAACACAGAAATAGCACTGAAAACCTTGTCCTCTGATAGAGTCACTGCAGTGTTTTCCCAGATGAATAAGCGGCATGCCTTGTGGCAGGATCACCATCGCATGTGTATCGCTTACTTTCGTTTCCACCTTAATCTATCAGCTGGTACTTGCTACCTCCAGACTGTTGCAAGGATGAAAACAATTCAGTTTACAAGAAGCACAGCACCGTGTGAACCCACTGTGTGAAGTCCTGTATTTATAGAAATGGCTATAAATAATAAAAATCTGCAGGGACCGCTGACCCACATACACATTGTATTTTCTGAATAGGGTGTATGTATTAAATCTGCAAACTAGGGACTGTGACACCTCTCACCTCGCGCCTTTTCCCTTTCCCTCAGTTTGGTTTGGGAGCGCAGTACACCACAAAAATAGCCTGGTGGAGGGAAGGAAAGGGGAGGGGGTAAGAGAAGAGGCAGAAAGGAAATACAGAGAGAAGCAGCTTTGCCTTCCATTGTTAAAGCCACAGCCCACTCACAAATCATGTTTCCAGCCTGCAGAGTGAAAAGCACAGAATCACTAGCAATGAGGTACATAAGCTCTTCATATCAGCATTGCTGCTTTGAGTAATTGAATTATTCTATGGAGTAATTTGACAAGCTGACAGGCTGCCCATCAAATGAGAACCAGAACGCATGCCATTTGCAAGACGAGGCAGCAATAAGCTTTTAATCAGTTTCCAACAGGGGCAATTCAAGTGAGATGGTGTATTAATGGATTTTTTTCCTCTGCAAAGCCAAGAAGTGAACATCAACTGCACTATCCGAAGGGGACGGAGCAAATTGAGGAAGGACAATTCATTGGCCCCTTTCACATATTCAACACTCAAGATAAGCGAAAAAGAAAATGTAAAAAGTTAAACAATGGCCAAGAAGTAGTTTTATAAAATGCACAGAGGGGCCTGATCCAAATCTCAGAAAGACTTTCAGTATTGATTTTTGTAACTATTAGACTAAGGCCTAAAATGAAATGATAGATTCTACTTGCCAGGTCACGAGAAGATAACTTAAATGCGCTACACAGTAATGAGAAAATGTCAAAGACAACAGTGGAGCTTACTGTTTTCCTTCATTCGACCAACTGTGCAGTAAACCAACACAGCCAGTCTAAGGACGTCCCTAAAGTTGCTCGGGGCGGGGGGAGGTAAGTCCTTAACCTGGAATGCAAAGACACCGCCTTGGTTCCCACACATGAGTGGCAGGGATGGCCTGGCAGGGTCATGTCCTGAAGTTCCAAGTAAGATAAAAAAAAACCACAGGATATGTTTGTGGGATCGGTCTGATGTCTCGTTTCTGTTTTGTGAAAGCCTGGGGAAGGATGCCTTATGCAGTGGGACCAGTGCCACTTTAGAGCTGAGGTTAAGAAAGGTGCTGCGCTTCAGTGCAACTCCCGGAGTTGCTTTCATCACCAAATAAAAAAAAGATTTGCTTTCTCCAGTGTGGTGGGAACAGGAGCTCGCAAGTGAATTCCAGATACACCTCAGAGCAGCAGTTAGAACGTGCTTAACTTTAAATGTATGTTTAAATCCCACCAACTGGCTATTAAACGTCACATGAAACCCAGAGACCTAACCAAAAAAAAAAAAAAATCCCCAGAAAATACTGCACTCCGTTTTTCACTCCTGAGGGACGCAGGGTTCACATTACATGTTACGGTCCATACGTCACCCAGTGAACTTGCCAGACTCCAGCCAGGAAGCCAGGACACTTGTCCCCTCCTACCCCCAGGCAGCTGCCAAAGCAGCACCATAGCAAGGACAGCAAGCTCCCAGTTGGGCTGATTGTACCTGCGAAACCACCGGCCGAGCACTCGTGGAGAGAAGCGTTCAGCTCTGCCACTGAATGGCAGCAGCAATCCTGACTGCCTGGATCTTGCCAATGCAAAGATGTATTTAAAAACAAATGTGTTTTCTAGCACGGGAAACAAGGCTTGAACAATAATAATCTCACTGGATATTTTCCAAGGCAGCCGAATATTCCCAGTAAGCCCTGTAAGAGTTAACAGAAGAACACTACCCCTATTTATTGTAGTAACTAAAACTGCTGGAGCATATTTATGAGTGGCCAAAATTCCTTCTCCCCTCAGTGAAGAGAAATGCTAACAAACGGCAGGAACGCTTGTGGTTCCACTTGGAACTATTTATCAGCTACTGGGCTTAAATGCTCTAGAATGAAGCTTTCAAAGTTAAGTTGATGTACAAAGTTTGTAGGATACAAACAGAAAGCCTGCTCCTACAGAAGACACCAGCAGAAGTGGACACTGAACTCTGCAGGCACAGTATGAAGTCTCTGGGGTAGGTGTTGCTACAACAGACCACAAACCACAAGACTGAAAACAGAGAGAACATGGGGGCAGTTTTTCTAGGAAATTAAGGCACTCCAAGGTACAGACAGGTACATAGTAGGATTTTCCAGAAGTGCCTAAATGAACCATAGACCTGATCATCCTCTCAGTGGGAATCACGGATAGATGTCCAGCCCAATAGAAAACTTCTCATAATTCCACCTGGCAAAATGTTCGGGTGCCTCACTATCTTCCAAAATCCTAGATCTTGCCTACAGCTAGATATGTGTAAGTAAATATGCCAATGCCTTGATTTGCACACTGCTGAGAGAGTATTAGTTGCTGGTACTAAGCAGGTGAGAAACTGCAAGCTGCTTGCTTGAAGCTGGATCTAAGCTAACTGGCTTTGTAAATTCTGGCTTCAAGTAGTAAAAACATTCTCGAGACTGTAAAACAACAGGGTTGCAGCCACTGCGGTAGGGGCCACCTCTGTCAGGCCCATTCATATCTCTGGAAGAGCGATTCAGATGCTCAGAGTACACAAGACATGTTGTAGGGGTAGCGCAGATATGACACAGGGTCCTTTGGGAGATGAATGCCCTGCCAGGGCAGTGGCTAGAGGCTATGTGGTAAAAACTGGAAGTCAAAGGGCACTGAAGAGCTACATTTAAGTAGCACTGTATTTTAAACCTCAATGTGCTCATATATGTAGGTACTCAAACAGAAGATTATTGGTACAATGGTAATTTTATGTCCTTCCAAAGGCGTGCACCTTCTTGACTTTTAAACAAGCTCTCCTTAGGAAAAAGAAAAATACTAATAAATGGTTCGCACTAGAGTTGACATTAACATCTTTCTGACAGCCTCAGCAGTAAGCCTAGCTACAAAAGCAAGTGTTAAAACAAAACAAGCAATCCACACACAGGGAATAGGCCTGTTGGTGAAGAAGGCCCAAATATATTCAATAGTACATTATAGCTGCTAATTATTGTTGTAAAATACAACTGTTTAAAGCATAAAAATTATACGCTATCTCTCTTCTACACATTCTTGGAACTAGTTGTAATGATGTGAACTACTTAGATTTATTGTTATGCTTTGACGTTGAATACGCAATTTGTTCTTCATGCCAAGAAAAATAAATAAATCACTACAGGAACAATAATTTCTACAACAATATGATTAATAGTTTCAGATCTTTCACTTCATACAGAAGTTCTGCAATTATTTTCCTTCTTAATGAATGAGTTTCCTTCAGCAAGACAAAAGGCTAAGAAAAACAGTCACATCAGGTTTGTTTCTTCCAAAAATTATTTCTTCATTTTCATCTTTTCTTCCTCTGTATCTGTACTGGATCTCCTAATTGCCCTTCTCCCACACATTTCAAGAAGCATCGCTAATTTCTAAGTGGGAATGCAGAACAAATCAGGAATGGTTGGGCAAAGCTGAGACTCAAGTATTTCAACACTGTGTCACAGACGGGGAACTACAGAGGTAAGACCTGCCATGCAGAACACTTCATTTTTCCTGTGGACCTTTCCATGTTCACACAAACTATTGAACAGCCAGACCTTATATACATGCACTAACAGTAGCAGACAACTTCGCGTGACAAGGCAGGTACGGTTAATAGTTTCCCCTATCATTTCACAGCTATCTCTACTTCTTGTAGTGCGCTAGCGTTACTCCACAAATGAGAGAGATGTTCTTCCTTCTCACTGGCTCTCCATTATTTTTTCTAAGATTGAATTCAATGGTTACCTGCAATCTACATCACACAGGTAATTACACGGATCTGTTTTGGGGTGATGTTATCACTGGCTGTTACTGGCTGTGTCTCTCTCATTCTACTATCGATATCCACAGCCTTCTTGGGGCCAGCTTACCAAGCAAGCTATTTCTTAAAAAGCCTCATTTAAATTTTAAGTTGACGTAAAGATATTTTGTGAAATATGAGGATAAATCTCTTTTCCTTGCTCCCAGTTAAAGGGCTTTGACTATGTATTGCTCTCTGATTCGGGTATTGGACTCTGCCTCACCAAAGGTTGCTTCTGTCAGAAACTGGTTAACATTACATAGGGAGAGTACTTCATGGAACACTAACAATTTTTAAATTCTTTAGCGTCAAAAGTAAAAAGGGACTAGATTTCTTGACTATGCTTTTGGTTTAGTCCACCTGTATTACAATAGCAACCTGTATTATCGACAAATGCACAGCTTGAGCTAAGTATCACAAGTCAACTGACACTGAACTGTTATGTTATTGTTTTCAATTGGCCACTATCCATGTGTTAATGCTTGTACCACAGGAATTATCAGGTGATATCTATCACAAAGTGCATATATTTGTACCAATCACTACTAGAGCCAGGTTAGTTTGTGTACATGGACCAATTTCTTTTCATTCTGGTCCAAAGGACCAAGTGAATCAAAGCAAGAACAGCAGCTGCTCTGGGCACCATAATCCCACTGGGGAAGCTGAGGAATTCAGGGAAGAGAAAGACCCCACAGAAAACATTTAATACACAGAGAAACAGAAGACAGACAAATATGTAATGAACTCCCTTTACTTCCATCATTCAGACAGAACATACCTCCTTGGCCATGTCAGTGTATTTCTGCTTTTCTTTTGGATCTAGAACAGCCCACCAATCTGCCAAGATCTTGGTTGCGCCACGATTATCGAGGCGAGGGTGTTCTTTTCGCACAAGAGAGCGATGGCGTTTGCAGAACAAGAGAAACGCATTCATTGGTCGGCGAGCTCGTTGCTCTGAGGACTCGTCATCTTCGGTTTCATCAGCATCCTGCTCTAAACCGTCAACGCCAAGGAGCGGCACCTAGCAGAACCAAAAGGGAAGGGGTGTAACCTCAGTTATCCACACTTCTCACGGAGACTGAGAGCCTGTGTATGCCGTGTGTGAACGAGGGAGACGCACACGGGTACACACGGCTGTCTCCAAAGGCCATCCGTTCCATCCAGAAGACCTGCAGTTCCACATCAAATCTCCTCACCTGACGGTCCAATGTTCATTCATGCTCTCTTGCAAGACTTAAACTCCGACTTGCAAGTAGAGCAGATTTCTAAGCTGAGGAACATTCTCTAGTAACAGTCCTAAAGGGGCTGGAGGGAGGAGATCCTTCCTACAACCTAGAAATCATCTCAGTGGGATGAGGTGAGCAGAGCTACCTTGGACCTCAATCACCTGTCTTTGCAACTACAAAGTGCACAGAAAGGGAAGTGCATAGGTAATAGTTGTTCCCCATCTCCTGCCGTTCCTTACTCGGCCTATGAGCTGTGCTGCAGTGCAGCCACTGCACAGCTGCCCAGTCGGAGCCAGAGGGCAATTCTCAACAGAATACACTGGCAAAATATGCTCTCTCCGCTCACAGACCAGCCTATCACTCCTGCAAGGGATGCAGCACCACAAAAGACCGTACAAGATAGAAAACCATCTCCTACCTAACTGCAACAGGGCTGTTTTATGCCACATTGTGGCAAGCGACCTGTAAGGTCAATAGAAAGCACTCTCAGAGTATCAGGCTCCTCCTTGTTGCTCCTTATCCTTGTCAAGGTCACGCTTATCAGTGTGTGGCTCAAGGCAGTCTCCTCAGCACTGACCTCTCCCTTCCTGCCCTAGCAAAGCATCAAGGAGATGCAGATATGAACGTTATCCACATGACGGAAACATCACGTCTCCAAAACCCATTATCTCCCATTCCCACTTCTTGTTACAGAGGATGAGTCTAACTGTACATTTGTGAGGTGCCACATTGTGGGATCCTTATGAAAAAAGGGTAAGGCCAGCATCATTGAACAATACCAAAATACCAAGCATCAAACAAAAGAGAGACTATTCCACCTGTGCTCTCAATATTCTGAAGGATAAGTTGAATTTCACATACAAAGACAGTAAAAATTTTTGACAGCTTTTTCTTCTTTTTTCTCTTTTAATCTTTGTACTTTTTAATCCTTAAAAAAAGAAAGAAAAGCATTAGCTTGGTATGTCCTCAAAGCCACTAAAAGCTACTAAGCACAGGTTAACTTCATGTCTAACATGAACAATTAAAAAAACCCCGTGTCAAAAACCCGCCTTGAACAATCAAGACCAAGATATGTAACATGTTATCAAAACAACCTTGTTAAAACTCTTACTGTCTAACTCTAAAAAACAGAGCTTTGTCTGAGATTTTAAAAGCGTGGTTGACAGCTCACTTTTCTGTGTTATTTGCTATTTACCTTTACAGCCTTATGGCCACAGCATCACTTCTTTTCATTAGCTGTGTTTATTCACAAAAGAGAACAGAAAGAAGAAAACAAAACAAAAACACAGCTAGGGAGAATGTGACCCACCATTAACCTTCTACGGTCAAAGCATCCAATGAAGTCTACCTTATCAATATCTTCCTCTTCTTCTTCTTCCTCTTCCTCTTCAGAGAAGTCAAGGAGTTTCTTGGCAAGCAGGGGATGCCACTGAAGACACTTTCTTTTTGGTCGCTTCCCAGTTCCTTCTCCTTCTGTCGAATGATCCTTATTCCTACTACTGCCTTTCATTACTGTGACCTGTCATACAAAAATAGTTTTAAGTTCACAACCACCCCTCAAGCAAAAGTGACCATCATATAGATACTTAAACGAGTGACAAATATATGGGGCACTAATGAAAGACTCTCAGAATTTGGCAAGGTAATAGGTAGAGGTTTATTCCAGTTATCAACAACAACATGGAGTATCTTCTCCAATCTTAACATTCCCACCTAATGCCCAGATTAACTAGCAATATACAATTTAAGAGCACGAAGCAAGGACACTAGCCAGTCCAGCTCTCGAATGTGCTCCTGTCTGAAGGATAGCAGAAAAGCCCTCACAATTCACTGGTCAAGTAAGAGAGACTCCACAGCTCTTCCACACCTGTCCACTGTAGTTTTTCATATTTTGCCACTGAAAACGTCAGGATATCCCTCTTTTTAGCAGTGGAACATATCACCAGCCAGTCATCTGTTAATCATGCACTTACATATAGCAATGTTGATGCAGAACTCCATGACACTACGAGCTAGGTTTTCGCAAGTGCCATTAAAAGGTGCAATAGGGAAATCTGATTCCCTGCCTAAGAGAAGTGAATTTTAATACATGAATTTGAAGCAAACAAACAGAAGTAGTTACCCTGACACTTCCAAAGTACTCATCAACAAGAGCCCCTGCACAGCAAACAAAACAAACCATCCGCTGAACCAAGTGCATGCAGAAGCTAAGTAATACATATACACCTATCTTTTGTGTGTCCTCATCTAAAAAATACCCCAGAACTACCTCTCAGTGAAAATACATGCTTAACACACACCAAATACCAATTTGAGGGATGGCTTGAGGATCTGCTACCCAAGTAAGGGGCGAATAAATACATAAATAAATAAAACCAGCACATCCTGTGCGAGTACTGAAGCCCACAGGAAGCAAGCACTGCCGGCACACAGTCTGGTCCCTCGTAGCCTTCTGTTTACACTGTGTAATGTCAATGGATAATCCTGACAGGAGCATGGCTGGCTTTCCAAGAAAACAAAGCAAACATCAAAACAAACTGAAACTGGAGAGTGATTAGCCAGCTAGATCTTTATAAAGCTGACAAAAATTGGTCCCACAGGTGAAGCCAGCAGAAGCTCTGTTGTTGACTCTCAGGAGAAGTGCATGAAAAGAGGTCGAGGCTTGTAACTGCAAGGCCACATCGCCTTTTAGGATGCTGCCTTCTGGAAGATGCCTGCTAGAGCGCTAATGTTTCAGCCTACAGCGGTGGAAGGGAAAGCTGTGACACCTGCACTTACACCGGTTGCCCAAGCCCTGGTGCCATTGTCAGGGTGAATGCCTCACCAGAATCATCTCATGCAGCAGCACTCAGCAGCTACAGCCCATACAGCTCCAACCACGCTCCTACATATCCCACCCATTTAGCAGTCACTAATTCTGCTTTTGGCTGATCTCTTCCACGTGCGTTTCTTGTTGCTTAAGTCACTGGCATTTTGGCAATATGCCCTTGTTTGCACCAGAAATGTGTGTAAGCAGCTGCTTCCCCCGCAGACTCGAACAGCACAGAAGGCTGAAGGACCTTCAGAAACTGCTTGCTGGACGAAACAACCGAACCCTGAAGGAAGCAGGTTCAGAAATTTTAACCTACATTTAAAAATGGCATTTTCCTGGATGTGTATTAGATTTTGTTAGTACCTCCCCGCTCGTCAGCAGTACCTGGCCCCCACCATTTAAGGATGCCCTGTAACTTCGTAGCAGCTTGCCATTAAGCTCCACACTTTGCTGTCCCCATCACACCACTTCTACCTGGAGCACATTTAAACTTTGATTTCACAGCACCTGCTCCTCTGTTCATTTTCTGTAATCAGCTCCTCTCTTCAGCAAGTATTATATGGCACATAATCACGCACCACTTCACCTAAATCTTCATCCATGACTTGCAAAGCGAATCCAAATACACAGAAACAAACAACTTCGGCTTTGAAAGAACATTAAAGTGTGGAAAACCAAGCTGCAATCCAGTATCATGAAATGCAAGCTTGACATTGTTTCTGTCCCACCATGACTTCCGCTGTGTACCACACTGCACTGTGCTCCCCATCTGTCTCTCTTCCTAAAGTGCTGAACCATCATTTGCTTTTGTTTGGTGTATTTTCGGACACAAATTGACAAAGTAGCTGAGTTACTGTTCGAGCAGGAACTTCAGCTCCTGTGGGCAGAAGAGATTCATTAAGTCTAAGAGTTTGTTAAATGACAGAGATCTGCCTATTACTGTAGTCAACAAAGTACGTGGCCTATTTCTGAGCAGGATAAACGCACTACAAGTACAACGGGGGGTCAGCTACTCCAGCCCTTACCACTGACTTATCTAGGTGAGCTAATCGTATGGTTTCTGCCTACAGTCAGTCCTGAGAAAGATGAGTATTACCGGTAGCCTTCTACCTTGTTAGTGTGAAACAAAATTAATGTTTGAAGAGTGCTCCATGATCCTCCTTTACAAAGCTCAGCTGAAGCCTCAGTGCTATTTCAACAACAGCATCGCCTTTAGCTGGCACCTCTCTGCCTGCTGCCCTTCGAAAGATGAGCAAGAGAAAACTTCACAGGACTTAAGTGATCCCTCGGTGTATTTTACACATGTTCTCCATCATCCCTGAGGCCCTGCCTATGCTCTACGCTGAGTTCGGCAAGGCAGCACAGACCCTAGGCACCGGTCACCTTGCAAATCCCAAAGGCGCTCTCAGTATGTTACGTCTTTTTACTACTGCCCAGCTCACAAATAATTTTTGTTTTCCATGCATGAAGGCTAGGTATTGAACACCCAGTTACCCCTAAAATAAATTAACCAAAGCTCACTGCGCATTAGTGCCAAAATAGAAACGTATGCTCGGCTCCAGGAATTCAAGTGATGTTCATTAGGTTGTTTTCTTAAACTGCGAACCATTTTACCCTAGTCCTCACCCTGAAGCAGCAGTTTTACTATAAAGAGGCTTTTTAGCAAGATGGGTGGTTACCCTATCAGCTGAACAAGCATTTAAGAGATCCAAGACACAGAGTAAGTCAGATCCTGGCTGTTATACAGGCACCATGTACTACAGAAAGACACACAGTCGCTCTTCACTTCCACTTTGGAGTGAATCTCTGCAACAGTCAACAACAAAAATCCTCCTGATTTAATCCCACTGATGGAAGGACTGAGGCCACTGACTTCAAACTTTACTTTTACAGCATGGCCTGGAAGCCACCCGCCCCTTAAGTATGTCAAGCTATATACTCTATCCCCTATGCCCTCTCTTCTTTCCTATAAAATAGGGGGTCATTCATAACATGAACAGATAAACGATTTCAGCCCCTATTTTTTAATACTTCTGTGTTTCCAAACCCTTTTTCCCCATTTTTGCTTATTCAAGTTCTCGTAAGTTTTGACCTACATTTCACAGGCTTTTTTGTTGTTCACTTTTTGCTGATGCCTTTCTTTCTCAGTCAAATGTAGGATTGGCATAATGAAAAATGTTCTAATTCTCCATTACATCGCATGGGACTTTTCCTCTTAAAAAAATGGATGCTGACATAGTGTGATGAACTTGTTTTCCTTTGGATTGCTTCATCTTCCATATTACTACCCCCACAGTTCATGGGCATTTCTGTCATAATTGTTGACATATTCACATACAATTATATCATTATGAGAGAAGCTGTCCCATAAAAAAAAAAATCCAGTCAAATGCAAAACACAGCTAACATGGACACCTTCATTCATTTTTTTTTTGTATGGAAGATTTTGGCAAGACTTAGCGTAACTACTTAGTCAAGACACTCCATGGTCAAGTGAATGCACATATGATTAAATGACAGTGCAAGTTTTACTGGCATTATTTACTTGTTGAATGGCAAAACATCAATGGAATCCATTTAGTGGGCTCTTCAGATTCTACTTATTTATCTGATTTTTTTCCCCTCGACACATCATCAATAGCATGTTAGTTCCTTGTTTTGTATGGGAGACGGGAAGCTGGCAGACGGAAGCAAGGAAAAATACCAACTCCTTCTCTCCCTCTCAGGGATCCCTGAGTGCTGGCAAGCATCCCTACCAGCAAGCTTTTGAAAAGAGAGCTGGACTTGGACCCTACAAGAACTGAAGCATGCGTTTAAGCTTGGCAATTAAATAGTTCCACAGAAAGTCACAGAACAAGTCATGGGCAGTCTTTGCAGGATTTGGGGCTTAAAAGTATAGAAGATACATAACACCCAAAGTGCAAAGTCTGCAGTAACTGGAATTTATGAACCATATCACAAAAAAAATGTAATTTCTTCTACAGTATCAGTAAAAATATCATTTATCTTTTAAGGCAGATGTAATGGCTTTTAGAAGTTAGCAAGAGGAAAAACAATTAAAACCAGCTAACAAGATTTCACAAGATATTTCTCAGCTTAAGGATGACAAAAAAAAGTGACAGACACTAGAGAGAAAGTAGGAATATTCCAACAAGACAAGACAAAAGTATGGACAGCTTTGCTTAAAATAAGCTACATATGCTTATAACATCACCAGAGGATACCTGTCAAGGCTGACATTCATGATCCACTGACAGCAAGAGATACCTTCAGGGTGATGTTCTACACCTACCTTCAGTGCAGATACAGATCAAACGTTACAGAGATATCACACCAGTAAAAAAATTTAACTTTTTTTTTTCTTTTTCATATTTTTTGTTTGCTGGCTGTATTATTTCCTTTCTGGTCCTGGAAACATTAATCAAAGAATCACAGTTTTCTTGGATGTCTTATAAACATGTATACCTAATAGGGCTTCAGAGAAAAAAATTAAGATTCCTTAAGAAGAGAGATGCATGGTGGCAGGGAGCGGGGGAGAAGAATTATTGTTTAGCTTTTTATGGCATACATTTCTATTTCAATTACACAACTGTATGCAAGCCTTCATTTTTTAAGTGTTCATTAACAACAGGTGTTTGATTACCTTCATTAAGTTTTGTTTTCCTCCTACCTTCCTCTGTTATTTACAAAACCTGATACAGACAAGTGACCAACTATTGTGGTCCTAATTTTGGGGCTATCTCACCCCACAGTGGACCTGTCACCAAGAATGCCGCTAGTGCTTGTGCTGAACAAGCTGCACTCATCAGGCATTCCCCAAACTACATCCACAAAAAACAAAATCCTTATAAAGGTCTTTAAAAGCAGCCAAGCACTGCAAGGCACATGTTGTAATATAGGCTACAAAGAAATCAAGACCGGCAAAAGCAGAACCCCAGAGATGTGAATTGTGACTATGGTGCAAGTCCCTGTTGGAAGGTTCTCCGTGGAAGAATGTCTGAACTTCAGCAACACTCATCTTATTTCCATAAGGACAGTGGAAATGAATTTCTGTTTTCCTGTTACCCTAAAACCACATTTCCTGGAGTCCAGCCAGGCCCTCAGCTGACTCCATGCAGACTACTGGTACAAAGGAGCAAAGGGAAAATTTCAAGTGGATTTTCCACACCTTCTGCTCTGTTTTACACTATCTAAATTCTCTACTACTTTATGAAAACAAATATCAAAGAGAGAAAAGAGGACCGAACTATGACACTAATAACTTGGTGTTTTGGGGGCTACCAGCTCCGTGAACTGAGCTGTTTCAACAAAGCAGGAGGAGACTGGGAAATGACTTCATGTTCTGACAGGTCTAGTGGCTGAAGAGCTATTTGAATTTTCAAATAAAAGCAAAAGGAGATTGCTGGCAGTGAAATACACCTACACAAATACAAAAAGGTTTTTTTAAAAAAAGTAAGTTTCTACAATGAAGGACAAAAACTAGTTGGCACTAATTACTGACCAGTCAGTGAATATATTCTTTATTGTTTCACAGCGGAAAGCCATTAATGAGCTTTCTAACTTTTGGAGATGTGATGGTTTAATGGGGGCCATGCTGAGACTCAATGGAGTCCTGTTTGCTAGCAGAGGTTTGGGATAGACTGTCACCACACGAAATGCTTAGCAACACAGCAACAAGTCTTACTTGATTTTTAATGACACGCTCT
>NW_009188134.1:58072-60974 GCF_000690835.1 Fulmarus glacialis
TATTCCTTATTCTTTTAAACTCAGATCTGAGTTGCTTGCTTTCTTTGTTCTCTTAATACATTAAATTAAACCCCAAGATCATCAAAAGAATGCCAACAGCACTTTTTTCAATTTTTGGGGTTTTTTTTAAGTGAATCTTTCATGCCTACCAAAGAGGAATAAAAACAACATATAAAAAAAGTCAACAGATTTTAAACTTCAGCTCTACTCTTTCTCTGCTCATTCACACATACACAAAAAATAAGATGTTATTTGGGGTTTTTTGATGCAAAGAAATCAACGAGGTATTATCTAGTACGAAAAGCACTTTATGTTGAACAACCGTACTCACCATTACCATATCAGGATGCTTCAATTAAAAAAAAAAAAGCAGGGGGAGAATAAATTTGTTACTAATGTTCACTTGCCTTTTTTATGCGCATATGATTTAGTTTTGCTTTTGGTTAATACTGTCATAGTTAATTCTCCAGAGCTATGGGTCAGACTGGTTGTAAGGGCATTTCAAGTGCTAGCTCTCTCCAAATCTGCTTTTAAACTGGAAACCACACAGATGGCAAGCGCACAGGATGGCACAAGAAAACTTCACGCATTCAATAAATAGAAAAAACTTGCCTATTCTGTGCAAGGAATACTCTGCCCAGATGTGCTTGTGTCACCATTTCAGGCAACTGTGTTTTAAAAGATACTAAATGAACATGAATCTTTCCATGAGACTTAAGCATAATATAATAAAGCAAGCCTGACAAGTCATGAGGAGATACGTAATCTACTGCGAAGTCTTTTAATGATGGCTAATTTTAAATAACGATTTCTCGTTTGTTTTTCTTTCTAGTTCTCTTTTTTCCTCTTCATTTATAGAAGACAACATGAAGAAATACAATAAAATAATATTTTACTTTGTAGGGAGTTCTTCAGCCTTTAGGAATATCCTCATTAAAATAACTGAAAGTCAGACAAACGCTGCCTGCTACAAAGTTGCCCTCAAAAGACACTTAGGGACTGGATCCTATTGCTTCAGTGCATGAGTAAACTGATCAGGAAATTAAAAAGACAAAACTTAGCATGGACCTTGACTATCGGGTTTTCCTCACGACCCTGCCAGAGAACAAACACAACTGACTGGACCTTACTCGGCTAAGTGAGTATTTCAACCTACGCTCGGCCTGAAATTTAGTACATAACCCAAACTTGGGAGTGCTACATTAACTATGGTAATGGAAAACCAAGTTAGGAGTGTGTCATGGTTAGGCTGCCAGCAAGCGCTTATTGTCAGTAGGGCAAACTACTTATTAAACTACAACTTGGTAGTTGTAGTCTAGAAAATACACTCAAAAAAATAAAAAAAAAAAGAAAAGGAAAAGAGAGCAAACAGTAAAAAGACAGGGAAAGACGGGAAGAAAAAAGGGTGAAAAAAGGGCAAAGAAAAGAAAAAAGAATGAAGGAAAAGGGCAAAGAAAAATGAACAAGAGCTCTGTGAAAACTAGCACCGTTTAGCTTGACAAAGACAAAATAACAGGCTTTGAATACATAAAAGGCATCAGCAAATAATCTATTTTCCACATTCACAATGCAGAGCACAAGCGGGTGGCCTCTGCTGCCAGGAAGGAAAAGGCAGGCCGGGCCCCGGATAGCGCTCCTCGCAGGCGGCGCTACGGGAGCAGCAGAAGGGAAGTGTCTGCCGGGGGGTCGCCCCGCGACCCCCGGGGCTGTGGCGTGCAGGGCACGGGCACTGCTGAACACACCGCCCAAGTTGTCCTGTGTCGTCCCCCTCGCCCCATACCCTAAACGTCAAAAAATTTAACCTGATTATGAAAACTAAGTGGTGCGTGGTATTTCAAACATGTAACTAAAACACAAAGTATTTGAAAACGTACTCAAAATGCACAGAACGCAAGTAGGACGGTCGGATGGGAGTTTGGACAATCTTTATAAAAACGACAACCCCCTGGTTCTCTAAAGTCTTTCATTATTTTGTTTTTTTTCCCCCCATTTGGATGTTTTTTCCCCAGTCTGAATGCCAGGTAACAGCCACTTATTAGGTAAAACCAAATCAGTACATTTATCTTAAAACTTTTCAGTGCTGGAAGGTACCAAGTACCAGGCTTGCAGGAATCGGCTCCTGGACCTACAAAAACAACCTTTATAAAGTGAGAAATGGTTTAGGAAGTGGTCAAGCTTTTGTTTTCTACTATGCTTTATCCTAAATAAACTTAATCTCTGAGAAAAGTCAGGACTTCAAATACTAATTATTAGTTTTTAAAAAAATAACAAAGTGACAAACACTTTTCAAACTGACTTGCTGAGGCTGGGCAAAACAGGTTCGGCTGTATTTTGGACCAAGCTTTTAATGAGAATCTTGTGGATGAAATGGCAAGCCACCAACCCCACAGGAAAACGTTTGCTCTGTTTGGGCCACACAGTCTCTGTTTGGCAGAAACATACCACTTCCACATCAAAACAAAACACCGACGCCACTCAAAACCAACGCACATCCACAAACCTGACACCTGGTCAGCAGGTGAGCATTAAATCCAGAAGAAGGAGGGGGTACGGAAAACACACCTGCCCAAAGAGCACAGCAATTCAGGAGCAGGAGGGATCGGCATGCCATGGAGGGCAGGCCAGGGAAAATAAGGAGGAGGCATCAGAAATGCTGCTGCCACCCCGTGTCAATGGTGACCCACGCCGGGGCTGCGACAAAACGGCCGGTAACTGCATCACGGCACTGGCACCGTGCAGAATAAAGCGGGGCTGAAAAGGAGCGTCCAGAGTGCTGGACCCGGCAGTTGTGCCGTGGCCAGGCAGCTGGGGAGGAGCGGGCAGGCAAGGGCTGCGGGGCAGGGCAACCTCCCAGCCGGCTGCCCCCGGGTCAGCAGGGCTCCTGGGGCACAGCGAGGGGGTA
>NW_009188135.1:0-3548 GCF_000690835.1 Fulmarus glacialis
TCGCACAGCAGGGGTTGCGGAGATCGTAGGGGAAAATGATTCGACTTACTTTGTGGGCTGTTGCTAAAAAGTCTTCTGCTTTTATTTTCCCTGCCTGCCCCGCTCCGTCCCCAGGCTTGCAGTCAGTGTAAGCATCTGACCTGACTGAATACTAAACCTACAATTTTTTTTTCCAAAGTTGTTTTTTTTTTTTTGTAAGCTTTTTCAATTCTCTATGTAAACACTACTGCCAGCACTGGGAGTTCAAAATGCCTAGAGAGTAAGGCCGTCTATTTTTCCAGCAGCTTTCAGTTAAATTGTCTCCAAAGGATTCATTTTTTATTAAACATATGAACATAAACATATTAAACATACGAACGTAAACACATTAAACAGGGAACAGTGCCTGGAGACCTAATCTCGCTGTGATCTCTGATGTGTAGGTGTCAAATAATAAAAGATTATTCTATCTGAAGCTATAATCTGAGTATGGAGAGAGGAGGACTGGGAAAGGAGTGCAATCAAATATGGTTTTTTGCACCTTATTTTTGTATTCTCCCCTTTATGAGCTAGGTTTATCATAATTATTTTTTTTCTGCTAGAACAGATCACTTAAATACTAGTGAAGTTGAGCAGCCACTTAAATACAAATATGGGAATAATGTATACACCTGTTCATATACAAAATTCAGGCTAATATAATTAAGCATGCAATTAAGAAAGAGTTTATTCTGTAACAAGCTGATGATCAAGGAGTTCCTATGGAAGCTGGGTTTGTTACTTAGGTCTCAGATTATCAACATTATGTCAAGAATATTGAAAAATCTTGGTTTTAGATTGTTTTAGTGTCTAGAACACAATTCTTGGATTTTGTTGCTGATTTCTTTAATAAATATTTCAGAAAAGGTGAGGGATGGAGTTTTTTTGCTTGAGGCACAACCTGTAGAATTTAGAAGCCATGCCTGTTCAGTTCAGCTAATTGATTAGAGCAGGGACGTTGTTAATCCCTAGCTGTGCCTTTGCTATGCCCATCTGCTATTGTGAGCAGACAGAATTTTTCCAAGCGGCTCAAGTATGTTGCTTTTTGAGCAGACAGAGCAAAGGAAACACGTAATCTGAAATATACACCCTTTATGTGAGTCCTTGTTCTGCAGCTGATGCTACCTTAACAAATCCCTTTTTCTCCCAGCTGGTTATGATTCTGCATTTCTGAATCTTGTTGATAATTTTTCTGCCCCAGACTGACCTACTTGTTTGTCAGGATTTCTGTCTTGTCCTTCACTTTGAGATCTCTTTGAAGGAAGGATTGTTTTTTTCTGTATGCTTGTGAATCACCAGCAACAATCTGTTTTGTGTGAGCTTTACTTTAATCTAAATGTTAAGTAATAATTTTATTATTGTTTAACATCTGTTTGTTTGCATAGTTCTTTAGTGTCTCCAGGGGGAATGAGCAACAAATCTAAATACTTTGTTTCTTTTTAATAGCCTCCGGGATAAACTTAGGTGTCAGACCACAACCACAGTGTGATTTATGCCTCCCTACTTTAGACTGGAGTGAATTAGCATTTAATCAGGTTGTTCTTTTATTTTCCCTAGCATAAAGTGATATATGCAAGAAACGCTCCACGGGGTGATAATAACCCAGATCGAGTCTGTAATATTGATTTTTATACACGTAGCGTAGCTTTGCATGCCACAAGAAATAATACGCATTTTTGCTGCCAAATTTTCGCCTTGGGCCAGATTTGGACTATCTGCACTGGTCACAAGAGGAGCTTTGAAAGTGCGTTGTCTGTAGTAATGAGCTGTCCTGGGATAAACTGCAATTCTGACATAAGGCTTCTTCCACTACAGTAATCCCATTGTGGAGTTGTCCCAGAAGAATATTGCTGGATGCCTGGTTATGTGCACATTTTTTGCTGCTAGAGAAGATTTAACTTTTTCATTTTTTAAGGTATAACTTAGTACGCAAATATTAGAGTTTACTGATGCAGAAACATGAAGCAGAGATAAGGAAATGACTCATGCTTAGTTAGTTCTCTTGGGGAAAAAGACATTTTTAAAAACTTGTTCGTGGAGATTATTCTGTCATTGTGGTATTATTCTGAGATAGAACTTCATGTATATCTTTATACATGCAAGATGAGTTTTGATTTGTATTGAATCCTTCTTTAGCTCATGTACTAATAGTCAGTTTTTAGAACCAGAAGTTCAGATCATTGCTGTCTATAACATGTTATACTGTGTGGGAGATGTGGGAGTAGAATAATCATCTCATTCCTGAATGATATAGTCAGCTGAGAACTCTTTGTTATATGTGGAATGATAGGATTCCCTTCCTGCTCCTTTGTGCCTCATTTTCAGTGTGTTTACACTGGAATTCATTTGCCAATGTTTGTGTGCACTGAATTTCATATGCCATTACTATTATCTAAAATGAACTTTACATGATGTCTGAAGACTTTTATTTTTTCATGCTTGGTTGTAAGTATCCTTTTTTTTTGCACTTAATTGTGTTTTCTTAGAACCAAACAAGACTGTAAGTTATTAAATACAGAAGGCTGATCTCCCTTTTTTTTGCTATTCCACATAAAGCATTGAAGTATTTTTGCTGATATGTTGACAAGGAAGAAGAGCAGCATTCTTAAGGGGGTTATATATCAATATTCATTTGCCGATAATTAGAGAAATGTATACTTGGTATATTGCTTGTGTATAACGTCTCTTAGCTCTTTGTATCAAAAACTAAGACCCAGTGTGTTATTTTAAATATATTACAGATGGGCTGGAAAATGTACAGCAAAAGAAAATATTTAAAGAGAACAAGAAAAGGACACAACAGAGAAAAGAGCCATGTCCTGCTGATTCAGTAGAGTCTCTGATGGCAGAAATGCCATTTGTCGACACAGATATTGAAGATGAATTTGTTAGTAAGTATATGAAACAGAAGTAGTGTGGAAGCAGAGACACATCCCGCACTCAGTTCTTGGTCCTGCCTGTTGGTAGGTACAGTGGGCTGTGCACATGGAACCGGGTCTCCCTGCGAACAGGATGTAGCCCAGAGCCTCTCTTATTAGTACTCCGTCCTGCAAATACTTGGGCATATTAAAAATTTATCATTTTGTGATCCATTGCAGCAATGAGTCACAGAATAAAGACATTTCGTATGTAAATTCACATTACTGTATATGAGCTGCTCATGTGCTGGCTTTTATGAGCTATCTTCCAATATGTGTATTCCCTGCATGTGGCTGTAAGTGCACCTCTGTCGTGGTTTAACCCCAGCCAGCAAAAAACCCCCATGCAGCCGCTCGCTCACCCCCACTTCCAGTGGGATGGGGGAGAGAATCGGGAGGCCACAAGTAGGAAAGCTCCCAGGTTGAGATAAAAACAGTTTAATAAAAAAAACCAAAGTAGAACAGTAATAATAGCAGTGAGAACAACAACAATAACAGAATATACAAAGCAGGCGATGCACAAAGCAAATGCTCACTGACCGCATGTCACGATCGGGGGGCGAGGGCCCCCCTCCCCTGGTTTTTATACTGAGCATGATGTCACATGGTATA
>NW_009188135.1:3712-36814 GCF_000690835.1 Fulmarus glacialis
GCTGGAACCAGGACAACCTCTAATTGGACCTCTAAGTGGATGTCTGTAGCCTGGTCAGCTTATGGGTATGTATCAGGCCACATGGTGGGAGAGGGTCTGCAAAGTCTTGAGGAAATAAGCTGGGAGAAAAATAATTTATGGTGCGAAGGAAGAATTCAGGACATGCACTTTTCTTTCGCTGTCTATGTTAGAAGGGGTCTTTGGGAAAGGAAGAGATCTGGCTTGGATTAAATTTTCTTCTAGGCTGGGTTTGGTCCTTGAACTATAGGTTGGCCAGTCCTGGTCTAATAAAACCTGTAATAATCCTATGTATTATCTTGTTTTATATTTCAAAATGCAGCGTGCATAGGATTTTTGAAACATGGACGTTCAAGCATAGACAATTTGCAGGCCTGTTCCACTGCAGTGTAAGTTGGCTAAGTGGAACTCAGTAGTTTGGAAGCTGCATGTTGTATGTTAGTAGTTTATAAGCCCTGCTTAGAGGTGTAGGCTGTTAGTTCAAGTATGGTGCTCCACTTGTGTGACTACATTAATTCAGGTTTGAGTAGGATCCCAATCAGTTCAGAGCATGGGCAGATCAAATGACTGGGAAGACATGCTCCAGTCAGTTGACTGAAGTCCAGCTCCTGTTGGCATGATATTAAGTATATCTTCGTTTTGATTTGTCTGTATGCTGAAAGTAATTTTTTTTTCCTCTTCAGTGCATGCAAGCTCTGAAATAAATATAAAAAAGAAAAGAAAGAGGACTACTGAAAGGGAAATAGAAGAAGGCAGTGAGAGAAAGAAGAAAAAGAAAAAACAGTATCAGCCGAATTATTTCATTTCTCTTCCAATTACTAATCCAAAGGTGATATTCTTTATTATACTATTATATTTAGTATAACCAGAATTACTTCAACAGCTGCATGTTTTTATAAGAAGAACAGTGTTTGATCTTGAGCAAAATAATTTTTTTCAGGTATTTTTAAAGGAACGTTACCAGCCTATTCAAAGAGTAACTTTGTTTTATGTAACATTTTTGTGAATAAAATTGCTTATCTGGAAAAGACTAGAGGAAAAATACTTATCTTTTTATGCTGTTTGTCAGTCTTACAGATTTCACATTATTTTGACTGAAGCTGGCTAACATTTCCCCTCTGTATTGTTCCAGTATTGCTTATTTTGTCATTCACTTAGAATAAGGAAGAGAGACTTTCTTACTTAATTTAATAAGAAAATCCCTAGCAATATTTTTAGCTCTCCTTATAGATAGGAATTTAAATTTGGATCTGTTGCTATTTTAACTAGGCAGTTTGTAGTTTAACATTTTCCAGTAAAATCAATCATCTTATTTAAATTTCAAACAACCTATTGTTTTAGTGAGATGTTGTTCAAATGGATTCAAGAAGTGCAGAGAGCTCTTTAAGAAAATGTATTTTCTTGCAGTTAGCATGTGTTGCCTCATTTAGACAGTGAATGAGAATGATTTCTTACATACTATGGGATATCTTTGATACGGCTTTGATACCTTTTGTGTCTGCAAACAAGGAAAGTAGGTGCATTATGTTTAAAAAGTTAAACCCAACAGTTTACCACCATTTCCAAATCTACGTTTCTTTTTCAATAACAGGAGCTATCTCAGGTGAATTTTAACTCAGCCTACATCTATACGTACTTCTCTGAGAAAGTCAAAGATTAAGAGAATCTGAAATGAAAATAAACCAAAGTAGGTTTGAAAATCACAGTGCAATTTTTGATTCTTCAAAACGTACTATGTGAAGAAGAGATTGCAGAGGCTGGTTTTATAAGATCCAGGATAGCATGACACGAATATTGTGGGAGATCTTTTGTGCCGTCTTACTCTGAAATGTCTTTTCTTCCTGTCTGTGCCATGATTTAACAAGTGCAAGAATAATGTAGGGGTTATATAATCTGATAATTGAGAATTCCTGCTCATGATTGTTAGTATGTTGAGTGGGAAAGTCTTAACTAGGCGTGCTTTTTTTTATATGTCATGTATTTAGTCTTATATCATTTACAGAGGTAAAGGGGCAACTGTATTAAATCTCAGAGCATTTGGGAATTCCAGGACTTTGCTAGAAAGTTTTGTTTATACTTGCCTTAGATGTAGAGTTGTTCTGAAAGTAGAAAATACACGTTGGAATTTGTATAGGCAACAGTAGCCAAAATTTAGACTTAAGACACCTGGTTTCTTGATAGCCAGAGGGAATCTGGTAATTACTGGTAGTATTTCAGTTAGTAATGAGAGACCTTTCTTTTTTTTGATCTGATTTTATTCCAGTGAAGTGTTTTAGGCATTAGTACTCTTTCTTTATATTTTGTGTAGTATTTTAAGCTTTACACAGAGAACCATTTTGTAATAAGGGATATTTCTGGAACATTTAACGAACTGTTCCTCTTGGAAATGAAACAGTTTCCTTGTTTTCATTTCAATTATGTTTCGAATCTTCAGAAATAAAATGTGGTGTTCCATTAATTTTGAATTTATATTGAACTTTGCGTTATTACTTGTGCAAAAATAGTTAAATGGATGATTTTCATTGTATCCTTTTCTGGTATTTTTTTTTTTATGTTTCATCTGATGTGTTATCACTTGGTAGGTTAGTCTTTCAGGGTCCTCCAGTCTTGATTATAATTATAATTAATCTGTTAATTCTTTAAAGCTTATAGTCTTTATATTCACTTACTAGTAGTATCCTTGCAATAAGCAAAACTAAGTTATTTTATTACACTTGGAATAACATATTCCAAGTAATGGGAGAGGTGACCTTGGAATCAGTATTTGAGGCCTTATTTTGGAGCACTTTTTAAAATAACGTGAGGGGGGAATTGTTGAATATGATCTGCCTTCACACATTTCTTTTAGTTAAGTTAAGAAATCTCAAGTTAAAAGAAATAGTCAGCATGATAGCAGTTGAAATGTAGCATAAAACTCTGTAAGATAATGTAAATAGCAGGTGAAATAGCAGGTTAAAGAGCAATTTAAATTTTTTGTTTATGCAGTGGTGTATGCATCTCTCCTAAAGAGATGTAGGAAGAATCCTGGTTCACTTAATTAAAATTCATCACACTCAACTGTTAATTAGATTTAACACTTTAGATTTATTGAAGAAAACAGAATGAATCTGAAGTTATATTATGCACTGTGATGGCACAGCTATGCTACAGCTATTGTGTTACGTTTTGATCACATAACTTCTGGGAAATATTAAAAATAAATTCCTGAAATTCTCTGAAAACTTTTTTTCTGCTTTCCAAATAGTGTAGATTGTGTAGAATATTGTCACTTAGCCAGAGAGAACATGCTCAGTCTTCTTTCTATTTTGCCTTTATCAAAAAGGCAGCTCATTTCATACTTTCCTGGTGGGTTCAGCAATAAAAAAATTGACATTTGTACTAATTTCCTACAATTTTTGTGGAATTGGTGCTTGCGTAAAAGAGAGAGCCTTGAAAGAACATGCTTGTGTTGAAGACTAGTGTGAATGTGGCAATTACCTGCCAGCTGACGAATGAGTATCTGCATATTTGTTAGCCAGTCAACCCCTTATAGCTCAAAATCAGCCACAGCATGTGTTCCTTCTTGCCCAGGCCAGAACTGAACTGTATGAGGGAGCTGGAGGTAGTTTAGGACATGAGCAGGAAGGGACTCGGAAGTACTACTGAAGGAAACTATATGGATAAGGGGATGTGGGGTATTAGCTGCTAATCTGAATGCTGAATAACATTGGTGTTTTTCAGAGCTAGGATGGTCTTACTGCTATGATAACACAGTTCCACGCCTGTCTTCTGTATTCTGAAGGGCTTTGTACACTTACATTTTTTTTTTTTTCTTTGCCAGCTCTCAGGTGCAAATTAAATTTAGAAGCAGTAGTTGGAAATGGAATAAAATTGTAATTCATATTTCATATGTGATTTCATTTTTGAGGGCGTTTTTTTTTTCTGTACGGGGATAACTGCATTTGCGTTAGTTTATAAACTTAAATAATTATGCAGTCAATAAATACATTGTAATTATCAGGGATTATGTTTACCATTTTTTTGCTTAAATGTGAGTTAAATTTCTCCTACATCTGAGACAATAAAAGTGTTATTTATCCAGGATAATATCAATTCTGACATAAAAAGGAAGATGGTCTTATTACAAGATGATTTATGTTCACAATGTTGGTGCAATTTTCTTCATATGTCCTACACTAGCTAAGACACTTGTGGTTTTGTAGATGCCATATCACCTTTTTCTGGCAAGTGGCTTTTACCTTCCTTCCTCCTCCCAACCCTCCCTGGAGCTGGTTCCTTTCAGCTCTTTATATTTGGTTTTCTTTATATGGCACTACTAGATATCTACAGCACATTAGGTAAAGCTCCTGCATGGCAAAACTAATAACTAATCTTAAGAAATTTGGTCAGAAAAATACTGACCAATCCCATTGGATTGTGTTTTTTCAGGAAACTTATGTGTTCCTTATGATTAACAGAGCTACCAAAATATATCAAGGCTTTTTTTTTTTTAACCTAAGATCTACTTGTGCTTATGTTATAAAAGTCAATATGTACAGTATATTTGTGAAGCATTCACCACTGAGTTTCAAATAAATAAAAAAATTACATTGGAGTTTTCTACATGCTTCTTTTAGACTTTATACACCAAAGCTAATTTGTCTGTAATGTCTTTGCTTATCATGCTTTAAGAAATAACTCATTTTGTCAGATGGTCAAGGTTATTGGATTCAATTTAATTTCCACTAACATATTCAAGAATTGTTGCAGGGTTTTTTTTGTGGGTGTGGGTTGTTTTTTTTTTTTTGTTAAATCACTACAATACAACTATCATAATGGCAAGCACAGTAAACATTTTGGATAAAATTTTTAAAGCATGTATAACCATACGAATAATTTTCAAGAAGAAAATGTAATTCAAATAATTTTAAAGAAAAAGACTGATGAAGTTAAAACTGTATACATGTTGTCTGGAAACATTAAAATATGTTTGAAGAGAGTATATAAATTATATCTGTCTACTGGACAGTATAATTAGAATTGTAAATTGTAAATCTCTACAAATTATTTACTGAATATTCCTGTTTTGTATGTGCCCAATCCTGCAAAGATCTCTTTTTCCAGACACTTGTCTGCACATAGCAACATACAAGTTTAGCAAAGCGGGCAGAGAAAGTCCTTGAAGAAGACTTTTATTTGGATTACTGGCAGTGTAAAACTGGATGATCTTAATCTGGTCCAGGAATTTATCATACTTATGGAAGCAAACTCCTATTAAGATGTGATGGGGAGTGTCCAGTGATTTATTAATCACTCCATTCATACCCACTTTGAGTTTACTTGGGTCAATTAGCACAGCTTTGTCAGAGGATAAAACTTTCTTCTGCTAGAATGGTTTTTACATAAACGTTTGATTTCAGTGTGTATGCTTTCTTGTTCGCTTGCATGATGGGATACAGTAATTGTAATGGCTAACTGTTGTTTCTGTGTCTGTCTTTCTTCCCAGATCACTGGCAGTATTCAGGCTGTCCAAGATGCAATAAGACAAAAGGATCAAAGGCTTTCCAAAGCAATGGTTCACTCTGGCTCGTTGCATGTCACTATGTTTGTGATGCATTTATCCAATGAAGAAGAAATTAGCATGTAGGTATTTGGTGTTAAATTAAGTGTATACAAGTATTTTTGCTCATAAAAAGACTAGAAGGGGTAACTGATGCTTATCTTTTGTCAGCCCTAAATTACTGGGGTTACTGAACATTTAATTCATGTTGTTCTTAAAATGCTAATCTTAACATTAGCCATTTTTATAACTTACGGTATGTCATGAGCTCTGAACAAAGTATGCTTTTTTCCCTTGCATTTTTCATACTGTGTGCTGAACTTGCATGCACAAATCTTACGTTTGCTAAAGTAATTATTTTAAAACAATGTTTTGATATAGGGGACAATGAACAGATTAACAGGGGAATTTTCAGAATTTCATAGCTTAGCAAATGTTATAAGCCAAATTAGTAATTGTCACTGAAAGACTAATAAAGTAAACCTTAGCTCCAAGCTAATGCCTCATGCAGTTATAGGGCGTTTTTTTGTCCCTAAATGAATTTATTATACTCAAAATTTAAGTCCACTAAAAGAGAGGTGGCTATTAGGCCTTATCAAAAGTATAATTTTTATGTTGCTTCAATGATATAGCTGATTTTTTTGATCACATAAAAGGTAGAAAAGTTGTGGAAAGGCGTATGTATTATACAATGACGTCATGTCTAAGTGTTAGATGCGACTACTTGCTTTATAAAAATGCAGTTCTTTGGTGTTTTTTACTGTTTACCACATGTACTGCTATCTGACAAGCCTACTTTAATGTACAAGTTCAGTGGTTAATAGGAAGATGTTCAGACTTTTAGGTCTATCTATACAGCTGTAATTTATGAATGTTCATAATAATAATTTGTGTGTCTAGCTGTAATTTTGACTTGAAATGAAAACATACATTGCATTTTATAGTCCTGCTTTACACAGACTTTCTTGATAGTTTCTATTTAGATGTGGTGCCCAATGGCCTGCGTATGTGATGTCTCTATTTGCACGTTGTAATTGCAGAATTGAGATTGCAAACGCTTTGGTAACTGTAAGAGAGTATTATGTAAAATGCTGATAAATGGCGTATTGGCATTATATGAGCATCTGGGAATCCTCCATTGCTTATGTGTCAATTTTGTAGTGAATTGCTAATGAATTAAAATTCATCAGATCCTTATAATTCCGTGAAAGAGAAGCCTCACGGTTTCATCTCCCCCAAATGAGTTCTTTCAGGGGCCCTCTGTCATATATATCTATCTTCCTGGTTTTCTTTGCAGTGGTAGCAGGCATGCGGTCCATGTACTGAATTATCTAGATCAAATAATGAGTAAGTGCAGTGAGACATTGCTTTGGTTATGGTAATACAGTTACAAAATAATGTGTCTAATAAATGTGTGTTGAATAATTTTTCCCCCAGAAGGTTTGCTTGTTAAAGTGCAGATTGCTCCTAAGAAAGCAAGAATCCAAGATGGAATGTAGGAACCGTTTGGTAGTCAAAGAGTATGCTTCTAATAAGTGGAAGTATTTTGGCTAAAAACATTTTAACACACCTAAAAATAATGAGATAACAGTATATCTAAATGAATTGCCTTGCTTGTTTTTCACACTTTTTGCCTTGAGTGCTATATCCTTGAGGCCTCTACAGTCTTATCTCTCCTGTGAGGATGCAAGTCTGTCAGCATCCTCGTCTCCAACAGTCTGATCTAAAGGGAGAGGAACAGATAGCCAGGAACAGAGAATAGAAAGGAAAGCAAAGGATCTAGATCTGCTGGACTCCCTCTCCTCTCCATATGCCTTTTGTGTCCTGGAGTAGACACACTAGCTTCCTCCTGCCCTGGTTGATGAGCAAACTGGTAGCACCTGAAAATCGGTGAGAATAACCACCGACTGTGTGCACAAGATTTTTTTAAAAGGGTTTGAAATATGAACTTTTTAAAAAGGGAATGTGAGAGGATGTCTCAAAGGCAAGTATGCCTCCTCATGAATATTTTTAGAGTCCTAAACTGTGTATCAAAAGAAATATTCCCAAATTGGGTATCTTCGGCTACTCCTTGAGCTCCTTCTCAGCTCTCACTGTCCGACTGCCACCCAAGCACTTACTTACGGAGTTCTTCTCTGCCTCTCCCAGCAGAACTCCACAGTCCAGGCACCCAGGAGCTGTCCTCTAGTCAGCAGCAGCTTCCCCAGTGATTCACCCCTTCCCTGGCCAGATGCCTCCTACAGGTATCTAGCTCAGCTATCCTCAGGTATTCTAGATTGCATTTTCTATTATATGGGATTCTTTTTTTTTTTTTTTTTTCCCCTCCATAACTGATGTTTTCTGTTTAATCTTTTGGGAGAACTTGAAGAATAAAAAGTTGAATTTTCCTTTCTTTGCTTCACCAATTTTTGATACCAGGTTAATGGAAAGAAACCAAGATCCAGGTTGGCAAAAGAGCCTGTGTGTAACATAGGGTGAGAATAATCCCTCAAACAAAGTGCAGCTAGTCAACTGGGCATCTGAGAGTTCATAGATCCTTAGGTTTGGATCCATTAAGTTTCTTAGATATCTACAGTTTTTCTACCGTGTTTGCACAATAGTGCCTCTGTCTATACAGAAATGAAATGTGTTGAATGCTATTTGAAGTCAAAACGCGTGATAAGAATGTACTAAACATAACATTCAATTCAGCACAAAGCCCTTTGTACGGTATTTTAGTACATACAGCTTTCACCCTGAAAATGGAAGATCTGTATTCTAGGCTGCTCTTTCTAAGGGAATCCAGACCTGCAATTCCCATGCGAATTTCCTAACTGATTGGCCATGATCTAGCCTTCATGAATGCACTTTACATCTCTTTTTGTAGGATTATGTGAAATCATAAATGTGAGATTTTAAAAACTATAAAGCAAGCAAGCAAGCAAGAGTCATGACAGCCCTCCCTTCAAGCAAAGGAGTTCTAGTCCATGCTAATTGTATACATAGTCATGGGATCAGGTACTAGAAATCAGGATGCCTGCCTTTGCAGTAAATGCCTTCATTGTCAGACTAGTATCAAGTTCTTCTTGCTTGTTACTTGTCAAAGACGCTGTGAATCTAACCTTTTCATTTTAAATATGAAAGCTGAAAGGATTCAGTTTCGCTTTTTTTGCAAGGTTGCTTTTTCTAACAAGTAATGAAAATTAACAATTCAGAAATTTCTAAAAAGAAACTACATCAATTTTAAATGCTATAATATTTATACTACAACAATATAAAAAAAAAACAGGCACTGCTTCTATAATCCTAGTTTGTATTCACTTAGAATATGCTGCTTAATTTTTTTTTTTTTATTTCCTTTCTCCACTTTGGAGCAAAATGGTTGTAAACTTTTTTGTTATCCCTGTGGGTTAGTTGCACTGAGTGTAACTACTATTTGGCATCGTAAAAACCAAATCCATTTGGTATGGAATAACAAGAAAATACCACTGTTGTGTTTGTTGCTATTGACTTCAGTGGAAATGTTTGTCCTTGTGCGTTATTCTTACAAAGCAATTGTTAGACATTGTAAGGTGATTGATAGAATATGAAAATACAAAATATGCTAGAGTGAGATGACAACTATTTTGCTAAGTATTTTAGTGTTTACAAGCTTATATATAAAAGAAAAAGTAGAACTAAATCTTCAGTGACACAGTGCTAAACGGAAAACACACTACATTGTTTGAATTGACCTTTCATAGACCTCATCAGGTAGAATTGAGCTGGTCAGTGAGTTCTGCGGCACACCCTACAGTATGGAAATATAAATCATTGTTCATCTGGGGAACAGAGCTTTCCATGACTCTCTGTGTACCAGTTCTCAGATGCAAAAAATCCAGAGATGGGTTTTAGGTATGTGCATGATTCTACTACTTGAAAGCCCGCTGCAGTCTTTGACACAGTGTATTTGAAATATCTGTACTTGTTTTGGAACAATTTTCAGGTTCACGTGGGTAAATAAATCTACACATGATTACCTGTGAAGTAATCTGACAGGTATAATCAGTATTAGATGGTGTTTTTGAAAGGTCTTGAAGTATAGCACATACAGAAGACATAGGAACAGGCGTGTCTAATGATGATGAAAGGGTAGGTAAGTGGCAGAGACTATGCTTAAAGAAAAATATCTTTGCCAACAAGTAATGGCACTGTTGTTTAAAGTGGTTATATAGGACCTAAAGTACTTCTAGGTTGTAGATTAAAGTCCTATAAAAAAACACACAGGAGGACTATATCAATCAAGGGTATTTTGTCATGTAATCAACCTTAACGTCTTTCTTAATCTGGCCCATGTTTCAATTAAAGGCATAGCTCTCATCAAGAGTCCATCTTATTAAACACAATGGAAACCTGTAGAGTTGTTTGTAATTGTACAGACTTAAAGAATATAGTTTAGCCTACTTTAGAAATCATGGTGATGGCTTTCATCCAGCTAGGACAGAAGAAGTAAAATAAGCTCTCTTGAGAGTTTTTAACCTGTCACTGCCACCTAGCGTTTATAAAGTCAGTGTCGGTTTAGTGAAAAGTTTAAATTCGGTTTACTTGAATAGAGTTAAAAACTGTGAGCAAGTGAGAGATCTTTTAGAAGACACTAAGAATGTTTATATAGTTTTTGTTTAGCATGTGAATCACTTCAAGTGCAGGTCAAAACAAATATTTCATGTAATCGGGCATGCACATAATATGGCTAATTAAAATGGTTATTAAAAGATTACCAGGTTTGCTCCTGTTTCTTAAGTTACATGTAGATTATGTGTGCATGCTACTTACCTCTTGAAAATAAGCATCAATTTAGATAGTACTTCTTTTAATAACAGTTCTCAATGAACTTAATAGTAATTTCCATATAATTTTATCATTACATATATATATAATGTCACTAACCTCTGTTTATAATATTAAGTAACACTCTGGAGTCACTTTGAATGAATCAGAATTTTAGAGTGTTCAGTTGAATTATCAGGAGATGAAAAAAATGAATTAATTTAAGAATGGAAAACCAAATGCTTCTGAGTAAGCACCTTTTTTAAATGGGATGCACAGAGTAATAGAGACACTATCATCTTAATATCTAGTCACCTGGAGGACTGAGATAAACTCTTTTGAGGAATTACACCTGCTGCTAGGTCTGCCTTATTATTTCTCTGGTTTTACAGCAGGGTGTATGAACCAGTTTACCTTTATAAAATGGTAATAATAATACTGACTGCATTGATAGGAAGTAGTGCAAAAGTACCTGAGTAGATAATAAATTGATACTAATAAAGTTTTGTGAGATTTTTGGACAGAATGATTAATAGCAATGTAAACAGTATTAATATATTTGACTTTCACATAGATATTTTCTTTCCTCTTGACAGAGCAGTTGGTGCTCTTTCAGACAGCAAGGATTTTGTAGAAGATCTCCTGAAAGGAAAAACCGTGGATTTGTCTTTTCAAGGAATTGATCACTTCAAAAATGAAGTTGGATTTGTGAAGTTGGCAGAAAATGATCATGCAACTATACTTACAGAAATAGCAGGTACAACTTGTCAATCTAGTTTAAGTGCTTTAAAGACTTTTTGACAACCTAGATGAGAGTGGAGCACAAAGATAAGTTGGTGCTAATTTAGTCAACATTAATTTACCTTTAATTACTGCAAATGATGAATTTCCCAGCATAGTTCAAAAGGATATTAATGAATTACAGACAGTACTGTTCTCTGATATCTTTTTATTTACTATGGGTAAAAAATGTAGTGCAGGTTTGTAGATGGATATAAAGATTCCATTCTACCTTGTTTTGGTCCAAGTACTGTCTGCTGTTTCTCAGCTGATATTTATACCCCTTTCAATTTGTATATTCATATTTACTGACTTTAAGAACTGTATCTTTGATGCATCTTACCTGACTTGCAAAATCACATAGTTCTCTCCTTTGTGTTCATGCTGAGTAGAGCACTGAGAGACAGTGACATTCTTTCTTCTTCTGTGGTCTGGGGAGTCTTTAAGTTTTGTGTTTCCTGTATGTTATACATATCACTCTTAAATCTCAGTGAATTAACTGTAACTTACCACTCCCACATGTGTAAGTGCATACACACACACACACGTGTATATGTATATATAATGTACTTTATACATACACTTCCATTTATGTATAAAGTAAAATCTGGACTTCCTCTACATTCCTGGAGGATAAGGGGAATTCAGGAGAAGGACATAACTTATCTGCCAGAGGAATGGAGTGGGATTCCATGCTGCTTTAGCCTGAAATTTTTTTTGGAGCAGCTGTGGAACCAGTCTGTGGTTTGTTCAATGTTAATTGCCTTCCTTTAGCAATTAGGAAGTTACTGGAAGATGTGGCAGGTACATGCTACTATGCATGTGCACCCACATGTTCTCATCAAGAGCGAAACTCTCAGTTCTGTCTTAACAGTGGAGCTAGGCCACTGCCTTTGCCAGTCAAATAAAATGCATCCAAAGATACAGTTCAAGTCAGTAGGAATATATAAATTAAAAGCAATGTAAATATCAGCTGAGAAACAGCAGTCACTACCTAGACCAAAACAAGGTAGAGTGGAGTTTTTTATCTGTCTGTGAGTCTATACTTAAACTATGTTGTTTACAGATATTAAATAAAAATTCTCAGAGAACAGTACTGTCTGTAATTCGTTGGCGTCCTTTAAACTATCCTGGCAATTCCAACTATTCCTTGGAAAGACTCTTTCAAAGAGTTTTTCAGTATTGATGAATTATCTTTTGTGCTCTGAGGAATGTGAGGTCACACCATTTTTTAATAGTGCAATAGCCCATATAGGACATTTTGCAGAGTAGCAAAGACTGCTGCTGTCACGCTACCTCTTTGCAGTCCAGTACAGAGAAAAAATGGAAGAAGCCTTTATTAATACAGTGTTTTCTCTAGCAATTCATTAGTTTAATTTGTGAAGTGCCTTTAGAAAATGTTTAGTATTTTTTAACTTACATTTTAAACAAAGGTTGAATAGAAGACTGAGTTTTCCAGCTTACCCAATTGCTTATACTGTTATTGGGCAATGCTTTATTATTTTAAGCAGTGCTCGATAGAGAAGTATTTCTAATATTTAGTATGGTAGAAATTGACAGTACTTAAAGTTCCAGAGAGGCTTCGGTTGTCAAATAGTCCCATAATTATTTCAAAGATTGAATCTACTAAGTATTTCTTCAGTCCTTTGGATGATATGCTTCCTCATCCTTGTCTTTGAGTTTGTCTTTAGATTTCTTTTAAAGGTGACAGAATATTGTATGTATGCTGTTTTAGAAACAGTGAGATAATTCATAAACTGTGTTCCCTTTCAATACCTCTTGTGAAAGGAGATAAATGGTTTCTGTTAGTGACAATAACTTTTGATTTTGAGAAGTTTATAGTTAATTATTAAGAACTCCAAAATAATTGAAGTTGCTAGACGTGGAGAACCAAATACCTTTTAACTATAGGAAATAAAGGAGTTTGTGTGAGTGATTTTCTACACATCTGGATTGGGTTTGCGTGGAAAGGTTTTGGTAGCTGGGGGGCTACAGGGGTTGCTTCTGTGAGAAGCTGCTAGAAGCTTCCCCTGTGTCTGGTAGAGCCAATGCCAGCCGGCTCCAAGATGTACCTGCCGCTGGCCAAGGCCGAGCCAATCCACGACGGTGGAAGTGCCTCTGGGATGACATATTTAAGAAGGGGAAAAAAAATGCTGTGCAAAAACAGCAGCTGGAGAGAGGAGTGAAAACGTGCGAGGGAAACAACTCTGCAGACACCACGGTCAGTGAAGAAGGAGGGGGAGGAGGTGCTCCAGGTGCCAGGGAAGAGATCCCCTGCAGCCTGTGGTGAAGACCATGGTGAGGCAGGCTGTCTCCCTGCAGCCCATGGAGGTCCACAGTGGAGCAGATATCCACCAGCAAGCCTGTGGAGGACCCCACGCAGGAGCAAGTGGATGCCCGAAGGAGGCTGTGACCCCGTGGGAAGCCTGCACTGGAGCAGGCTCCTGGGAGGACCTGTGGACCTGTGGAGAGAGGAGCCCACACTGGAGCAGGTTTGCTGGCAGGACTTGTGACCCTGTGGGGGACCCATGCTGGAGCAGTCTGTTGCTTTAGGACTGCACCCCACGGAAAGAACCCACGCTGGAGCAGTTCGTGAAGAACTGCAGCCCATGGGAAGGACTTATGTTGAAGAAGTTCCTGGAGAACTGTCTCCTGTGGGAGGGACCCCACACTGGAGCAGGGGAAGAGTGTGAGGAGTCCTCCCCCTGAGGAGGAAGGAGCGGCAGAGGCAATGTGTGATGAACTGACCACAACCCATTCCCTGTCCCCCTGCGCCGTTCGGGGGGGAGGAGGTGGAGAAAACTGGGAGTGAAGTTTAGCCTGTGAAGAAAGGAGGGGTGGAGGGAAGGTGTTTTAAGATTTAGTTTTATTTCTCATTACCCTACTCTGATTTGATTGGTAATAAATTAAATTAATTTTCCCCAAGTCGAGTCTGTTTTGCCCATGACGGTAATTGCTGAGTGATCTCCCTGTCCTTATCTCAACCCACAAGCCTTTTGTTATATTTTCTCTCCCCTGTCCAGCTGAGGAGGGGAGTGATAGAGCGGCTTGGTGGGCACCTGGTGTCCAGCCAGGGTCAACCCACCACAACATCTTAGACTGGTGAATCAGATTTTGATCAGAATTAGACGAGTAAAAGATGAAATCAAATTTCGACCTTTGTTTTTCAGTTTGACGGTCCTTCTTAGTAGACAGACTCAGTCAAATTTAGCAAACAAGCAAACCTATGTTTTCTTTGTAAAGCACAACTACTGACACTCACTGGTGAGCATTCTTTGTTATATTAGAACTGCAACTGTATATTATTATTTTCAGTTAACACTGCTGTTTAGTAAAAATGTTTCTTATTTCAGTGCTTACTTTTGCCAACCGAATGGATCATTTCTTGGCCTTAGGCCTGTCGTTCAGTCTCTAGACTTACAGAGTGATGTTTGTTTCGTCTGGATTTAGTTCTGAAACAGGATAGGGAGCTGACCGTTACCAGAAGAAAATGGTAAAATGACTGATGTTTAATGGGTATGACTTCAGGATATGCTAACTTAACATTTCTTATGTCATAAGACTGTCACAAGACTGTCATAACTATAACTTCTGAATTGTTGCTGATTTCAGAGTAACTTTTTGTGCCTTCTTGGAAGTGCTAATATTATTTCATAATGGGTAACCTATAATTCATGAAAGCAAATTCAGTTTTTGTATTGATGCTTGTGCCAGAAAAAAAGTTTTTAGGTCTGTAATTATGTAACACTGAAGATTATACAAGCGTGTTTCAAAAGTTAGCTTAGTTACATCTTAAATTAGTGGAAAGGCCAGGTATGAGTAGGAAGAAAATGAATACGCTAAATAGTTTCTATGTATGTCTTCATTAGATTAAATCGCAAAGAATTTAATATAAGTAACCTGATAAAAATAGATAATTTCTTATTACACAGATGTCCTTCAGGGCGGTGCCATTTGGAATGTGAAATAATATTAAACAAAAGAATCCATGTGAACTCTTCAGAACTGATGAGGTAAACAAGAGAGTCGTTAGGATTCCCCCACCTCCCCAAGCATATCACATGTATAATTCCTTTAATGTAAGAGTACACTTACAGAGTTAATTGCAACACAGTTTAGTTTGCATGCAGTTCTTACAAAACATTAGCAGACAGTCCTGTAAGGGCCAAACCTCCTACTGAAGGTGTTGCATTTTGAGGAAAAGACCGTGTAGTACTTTCTGGCTGTGCTTGACATGATAAATATACCTTCTAATGTAAAGAATCATATTAGCAGAAATGTGCAATTGAGTTTATTTTCTGTAATACATTTCATATATTAATTCAAAACAGGCTGTATGTCAAAATTATGCCTAGTATTTCTGCTCTGTGGATAGTATCCTGAACACACAATTTTAGAGAGACAGCTGCAAGATAAAATATTGGAAACTCTTTTCTGCTGGGCTGCTATTGTCAGGATCTGTGTGAAGATTGCTATCAGCTCTTCATATATACTGCTGTGAGGTTATATATGTTTGACAGAAATTAACTGTCACAAGTTTATTCTGGCTCCTAGTACAGCTTGCCTGTGATATAAATTGTGTCCCTAGGAAACTGCAATTTTAAAACTGAAGCTGAGAGAAAGAAAAAAAAAAAATACAGTATTGCCTGCAGGATGTTAATCATTCTGTTGTTGTCCATGGAACAGTAAAGAGAGATCACTTCCGTAGCTGGTTTGATTTTTGGCAAGACCTAAGTTTAGTTTATTACAGAATTATTGGTTTGCTATTTCAAGATTATGTTTGGTTTCTTCTACGCTCTAATTTTGACTTCATATGTTATTTTGTGTTCTACATGGATGTTGAAGGAGAAATATTGATAACACAAACAATAGAAAATATATGAAGTTAAATTAGCTTCTTGTAAGAGCCCATTTAGTTCCATAAATTATATGGAAATTTGTTTGATACCAATAACGTCTGAATGTGGTAGAGCATTATAATGGTAAGTGTATGTCTGCTAATGCCAATGTAAATGTAAGTTTGCCAGAGACAAAAGTTCAGGAAAAGCAGAGCTAATATGGATCATCTGTTTGTTGTGATTTGCTAGTTATTTCCCCAACAATCCATTAAAAGACATTAGTATCATATAGTTATCTACCAAGAATAGTGCTAAACTGTTATGACAGAAATTTGAGGAGTATTTTAATCACTCTGTCCAAGTCTTTTTAGAAATCCTGAGCTAAAAGCAACGTATACACTTACAGTGATTTTTAAAAAACTCTTCATTTCATGTGCTTTGCTACACTACAGAATATTGGAAGTACTAAGTGAATTTGGAAAAGGTAATGAATTTTTTGGCTTCAATTTTCATTTTGATAATTATGTTGTAAATGCTGTTTGAAGCTGATAAAAGTGAATACGTGAATCCTGTTTTTTACCCGGAGGATTTGCAGATTTTGGTTTTATGGATGAATGATGCACGTTATGGTCTGACCATCAGAGGGAGCTTGTATTTCATGAACAAAAAAGTTAGTCTTCTGTTTATGCAGATAACTGTTTCATTTGCTTTTGGTCCTTTGTTTTTAAGAAAGGTTGATTTGTTGGGTTCAATACTTCATACAGTTAGGACTGCACTAGATAGACATGTAGTACATCTAACTAGTAATTTCCTTTAACTTCAGTTCTCTAAAAATGACATTTAGTCTAATCTCACTGTCGTGGTTTAACCTGGCAGGCAGCCAAATACCACGCAGCCGCTTGCTTACTGCCCCCCATCCCTGTGGGACAGGGAGAGAATCGGAAGGGTAGGACTGAGAAAAACTCGTGGGTTGAGATAAAGACAGTTTAATAGAACAGAAAAGGAAAAATAATAGTGATAATGATAGAATATACAAAATGAGTGATGCACAATGCAATTGCTCACCACCTGCGCTGACCGATAACCAAGTAGCGATCGGTACTTCCTGGATCACACCTACCATTCATATACTTAGCATGACGTCACATGGTATGGAATACCCCGTTGGCCATCTGGGCTAGCTGTCCTGGCTGTGCTCCCTCCCAATGCTTGTTTTGTTTTGTTTTGTTTTTTTTCTTAAGTTGAATGTCCTTGACTAGCAGAGTACTTAGCAACAACTGAAAACATCAGTGTGTTATCAACATTCTTCTCATACTAAATCCAAAAGACAGCACTAGGAGGAAATTTAACTCTATCCCAGCCAAAACCAGGACACTCACTAAGTTGATTTTTCCTAACAGTCCATACTAGAGAGAGAGAAGTGGAAAGCGACTCATACTGCCCATCTTCTTCTCTAGGTACATTACAGCTTTACTCAAGCATAAGCTGGCATTGCCACCATACCAAAGCAGTCTGTCCCCTTTTGTTTTGCTGGGGATTTGTGCAGCCACATGGTGAATTCAGCTGTGGTTAAATTAATGTTTTTACCTTTGCCAACTCATTTTATTCAGTTTGCAAGTGCAGTTTACTGTATAGCTACATGACTGTCAGCACAGAAGATGGGAGCAGTGGCAGGTATGGGACTGAAGAGGAACAGTCTGTTTTGGCAAGGATGGTCGTTTATGAGCTTCTTTAAAGGTTATGAAACCGTGTATTTAGCATCTATTTTAGGGTGAGTTACATTGCCCTGACTTCAGAGAGTCTAGAGAAATAGCTTAATTCAGTTAATTTAGTTCATTATAGTTCCAGATGGCTGAAGCTAAGATAAATGAATTTTGCCTCTTGTCAGTTATTCTTCAGTCATTTTACATGATGGAAAAATTGAGAACTCAAAACTCTTGTAATTTCCCATTAAAACAAATGATTTGTACAAAGTGAACAAAAAGCTGCTAGTCCAAATCCATAACAGTTGCATTGAAAATGTACTGCTGTGACATGTTCGATTTTCTTCTAGTCCATGTGCCGTTAGTTATAGTTCCTGCTAATGTGTGTAGCAGAACTTTACTGGGATGTGTAGGAACTTGGCTCAAGAAGAGAAGCATGCTCTAAAGTTGAAAGTGGTAGTGTTCTGCTGTCTCAAGAATATAATGATCTATGTCAGCAAATACATATATGCTGTATTATGTGATGAATATAACCATCAGAAAAAAAATCCAACAATTTTTTTGCTGATTTCATTACAAGAGCCAAGACACCTACCTGCTGATAGTACGTACTTACATCAAGGACTGATTCCAATAGACCTGAGCGTTGCTCATGTAGTTTTCTGCATGCAACCTTTTCTAATTCAGCTTTGCGCTACATGACAGTTTTCTTTGTTTTAGGCCCCTGGAGTAGACAAATGCTGAAAATAGGGGCAAACGTTTTAGTGAAAATAAACAGTTACTATTAAGACCTAGTGTAACACCAGTTAGTTTTATGAGTTTGTGCTTCCAACAGGTAATAGTTATTAAATACAGTTTGCTCTGGAGCTCAACATTTATTGCATGGGAATATTAAATGCTGTGCTATTGCCAAATCTCTTAGCTCACCTTTTTTGTGTGTCACATGACAACTAGAAGAAGCTAAAGTAGATATGCAAGAGCAGTAGGCTGGGATAGGGGTCTGGCTTTGGAGCGCTGTATTGCACTCTACTACTCTTCACGCAGGGTCTTAATTTTGATCAACTGCGTGTAAGGAGTCAGAAAGAATGGAAAAAATCTTTAATTTGCTAAGAAAAATGTGATTTGGCTGTATAATGGCATTTTCAGCAAGGTACGTAAAGGGCAGATACAAGGGGAAGAATAAGGGTTCAATAGAAAGGAAGTAGCAGGAATAAGTAGAGGATCTGTTTGTAAGGCAAGGAGACAGTAAATCTTACGGGAGGGTTTTGGCATTTACAGACCAGGTAATCTCTAATTTGCTGTTGTGTAGTCAGCTGGGACTGGAAGTAAAGTTTTAAATTGTTGCAAAGAATTTATTCAATTAGTGGGGAGATTGAAATATCTTCAGTTTGTTATAGTATTTTATCTTTGCACCTTGATGTTTATTATGGTTTTTATTCTCACTGTAATTGTGTATGTGAAATATATAAAACAAACTAACCATGTGCATGTCTGGCTCTGAATCTGCCATTTAATTTCTCCTTGATGGTTTATTATGAGATGTTTTTGATTGTTAACATCCCTCTGTACAGAACACATACGATGATGTGGTTAAAGGCCACTAAGCACTGCTGTATTATTTAATGAAACTGGACGTGCTGTTCACTATGTTCATTGCCTTCGTTCCTCTAAAACGCCCATTAGTGATCTCCACATCTGTTCCTTAATGCTAAAGATGTAAAGTATGGTTCTCTGAAAGTAAGGACAGCAAATGCTTTTAGATTTTCATTTACATTCTTCTTCATATTGTGCTGCCAAACACTGAATAACAATAACTCTGATAAATACCTCATTAAAATGAAGCAATAAGATATGGTTTTTGTGGTTTAAAAGAAGGTATTCTCACCCACTTCTTTTTGTGATTGTGACAAACTTTTAGGAAGTATTGGAATGGATTAAAGCCAGTAAAAGAACCGATTTCATCAGGAAGTCCTACCTAAGTTTCTATTTCAGTCTAGCACTTCAAGCCTTCACATTATAATTGTTTTGTAAGGCTTACCTTACATATTGGCATCTGTGCACAAAGTGTGGATTGTTTGGTCCAGCTGCTCCTTGGATCCTACTTTATGAATGAGCACATCTTTCTTCTATATACATGTATGGCGATGGAGAGAAACAGAACAACCTGTGCATACTGCTGATACTGAAATAACCATATAGCTCACTGATACATCATAGTGGTATGGTACAGTTACAACTCACTGTAGAAAAGCCAAAGTAATAACATAACCAATTAGCAGTGGAAGAACCATTGGGAAATTGGCTTGACTCTCGTTTACCTTTTGGCACAGTGTAAAGCTGACTATTTGCAGAGAAACTGATGGGGAGGAAGAATAGCCACTTTTCATAAGGAGAGATGACAAGCAAGGGCTTTCCTTTTCTCACATCCTGGAGATAAAAATCACCAGCACATGAGGTAGTGACTGACCCTGGTTTAGCCACCATTTTTTTTCATCAGAGACTGGGGATTGCTGAGGTGTTCATGAGTCAGTAGTTTTTGTCAGGCAGCAGTCAGGGACACTCCTCAGGCTGATACCATCGTTTATAATGGTCTTAATGGTAGGATGGTAGAGAGTTTGGTGCTTGATGCAGCTGTGATTATATATTCCAAGCATAACGTAATACCTAAAATAATTTTTTTAAATTAGTGGTGCTCACCACTGGTGACATATAGTTAAGGTTGTGATAAATAGTAGCATCTGAAATAGATGGCTTCAAGTTTTTCGTTGCCTTGGAAATTGGGCCTTGTAAGGCTTTGCAAGTGCATTATGCTCGGTGCTATTAGGAAAGGAAGGATGACCAGAAGAGTTTCTTTGTAAAACTCAAACTTCTGCTAACCGATAGCCAACAGAATACTCTTAAAAAACAACTAAGAACTTAAAAATTTTAACATGACTTAACATGATAGCTATAACTGTAAGTTATCTAGGCTTAGCTTTTCTTCAGCTCCAAGCGTAAATTAAAAAATTTTTCAATAAAGAGACAGAATACCGTTTCTAAATTCTAAATCTTTTAATTGAGGGAACATGGTTTAAAGACAAGCAGAAATTAATAGAGTGGAAGAAAATGTACATACGCAGCAGTCTTCCATATCTAATGAAGTCTTGGAAAAGAGGATGGCCATTTGTATTACGGAGTATGGCTCAATGTGCAATTTTTCTGTGAATCATTCTGTATTGATCTAGCTGTTGAATTTTTGAGCCTTTCCAGTATATAGCAGTTCTGAGTAAGTTTCATACCTTATTTATCACATTTCAAGTCTAATTATGGGGAAACAGTTGTCTAATGGATTCAGCCACATCCAATGTAAGAGAGGCAGATGACATTCAGTAATTTTTACATTATAAAAATAAGGTACAAAATGGTATTGCGGAGTACTTCAAATTGCATGAAAGACGGTCTGAAAGCTATCCAAAAATTTGTTCCAGGAAGTCATTGAGCTTGTAAAAATAGCCTTAACTTTTCTAGGGTATACTTTGAAGCTGCAAACATTGGTCACCCTGAGACTGGCCGACATTTTTCAGCCACAAAAATGATCAGAGGGATGGAACACCTCTCCTGTGAGGAAAGGCTGAGAAATTTGGGGTTATTCAGCCTGGAGAAGAGAAGGCTTATTGCAGCCTTTCAGTACTTAAAGGGGGCTTATAAGAAAGATGGGGACAAACTTTTTAGCAGGGCCTGTTGTGACAGGACAAGGGGGAATGGTTTTAAACTAAAAGAGGGTAGGTTTAGGCTAGATATAAGGAAGAAATGTTCTACGATGAGAGTGGTGAAACACTGGCACAGGTTGCCCAGAGTGGTGGTAGATGCCCTATTCCTGGAAACATTCAAGGTCAGGTTGGACGGGGCTCTGAGCAACCTGATCGAGTTGAAGATGTCCCTGCTCACTGCAGGGGGGTTGGACTAGATGACTTTTAAAAGTCCCTTCCAATCTAAACTATTCTATGATTCTAATAAAGGAAAACACAGATCTTGTTTGATTTTTCAATCTAGCTAGTAATGTTGATATCTGGGGGAAAGATGGCAGATCCTCATTTGTTAAGACCCATGGGCTTTGTCTGTCTACCATTCTTGTCACTTGCCTCTAATTTCTTTCCGTTCAGGCAATCCGCATCATAAACTTTAACCTTTGTGTATTTGCTCAGTCTTCAAATCCACTTTCATGCTGTCCCATAAGCCTGGAATTTTCTCTTGCCCACAGCATCCATGCTTCCTTCCCCATTTCTTTTAAAACTCTTCTTGTGGGCACTTCTTCAAAGAGCTGCATGGTTATTAATAGCATTACATTATCTTTTAACCTTCCTGTGCTCTCAGGAAAACATTTGCCTTTGTTTCTTTTTTTTCCCCTCCATCTACTCAGATTTCTTTCTATTTTCTTTATCTTTGAAGAAGGAAACATTGTGCTAATTATGTTCATAAGTCACCTTAACTAGTAAAATGTCATACTGTCCTTAAGCGTCAAATACTGCAAAACTGGGGCTATCTGTAGCTATCTGTAGTACCAGCAAGTGTGGCCAATCTCTTGAACCTGTGATACTTAATAACAGTCTATGCCATGACAAAGCTGTGTGAGAAGTCTGATCACCATGAGAACATGTGTGGACACACACACATACACACATGTAAATCTATTCAATTTAAAACTGCAATCTCTCTCTGAAGTTATGCTTTCTTTCCTCTGGCCCAGTTTTCCATTATGTTTTTTCTTGATTAGAATTGCCAAGTATGAAAACAAGATGAATTTAGAAAGATAAATAGAAGCAAATACTGAACAAAGCTATTTAGCACAAAATGGAGACACACAGCCCATGTGGTTGCTGTTCAGCAGTGTAAAGTGTAGGTGCCCTACTGTCCCACTGTAATACATATTTAGGGTGCCATATGATCAGTCTACCCTGTTGAAAACATTGGGCTTAAAATCCTGTGATCAGATGCATGTTGGCAAACCACTGGTTTGACACTAAGCTCTTACTGGAGTTAGGGGGACACCCTTAGAGGTACAAATCTTCACCAGCACAGATCTTAATCACAGAGTGGCAGGGAAGACATGGCTTGGCCTAAGACATGATGCGAGAAAGACTTTGAGCTTTTAGGGTAGACACAATCCACAAGACTGAGTCAGAATATCACAGGGTAGCGTAAACCTGGTTTTGATAAGACTAACCCTTTGCTGGAACATCAAAGTCAATGAGTCTCCAAATGATGCAGTTCAGAGAACCAAACAAAGGAACCAGAAAATGGCTTTATTACAGATAATTTCAGTTTCAAATAAATGTAACATTTTATTAGCTTACTAATATCAGAAAATAAGCAGGCCGTTGGATGCGTGGAAATACATGCACACCATAACTAAATGACTTAATTTGAACTTCCATATCTCAGTTTGAAGAAGCAGCAAACATTTATTTGTAGTCTTCTGTTTTGATACGTTAATCTGTTATTCAGCAGCATTTGTGTGCACAGCTGCACAATAGCTTAGTGGGGATTCAGTGCATATTTAGAAATGTTTCCCTCAGACACAATTTAAAATAATACAAATGGGTAAGCTGTACTTGTGTATAGATACACAGCTATAGCTATATAGTAGACCTATAGATCTAGATACATAGATCTATAGATCTATATAGCAGTTATGCTTGTATATACATATATACATACATGGGTCGGGGGGAGAGAGAGGGAATGGGCACAAACTGAAACACAGGAGGGTCCCTCTGAACATCAGGAAACGCTTTTCTACCGTGAGGGTGATCGAGCACTGGCACAGGTTGCCCAGGGAGGTTGTGGGGTCTCCATTCTTGGAGATATGCAAAACTCATCCAGACATAGTCCTGGGCAACTGGGCAACCGGCTCTAGGTGGCCCTGCTTGAGCAGGGAGGTTGGACCAGATGACTTCCGGAGGTCCCTTTCAACCTCAACCATTCTGGAAGGTTATTTTCAGCATCTGCCATAGTAATATGACCCCTACTACCATTGTGTAAAAGCTTCACAAATTTTAATCCGGTTGTCCTTCTAGCATCCTGTGAGTTAGAATAAAAGGTTGGGCTAATTCTTTTTTGTAAAATGCATCAGCATCTTGTAAGTGGGGAGTGAAGGCTGAAAGAGAATTTTCAAGTGGGCCTGTTTAAGAGATGGCATTTGGGTCTTTGATTTCCTTGGCTTCTTTCAAAATCCCAACTTTAGTTGCATAGACTGTGGAGCCTAAGGTTATAAATCATATGCAGCAGAGAAAGAGAAGTGAATTTTGATCTCCAGGTCCCAGGTGAATACTCTGAGCTTCTAGAACTTTTCTGTTGCAAAGTAAAGCACAAACTTGTAAAATCTCTTCTTAAGTGTGATTTCAAAGTAGCTCACTTAAATAGTTACTATAGAAAACAAAAATCAGTAAGAGTAAGGACTCTGGAATGACATGTTACAGGAATGTGCACTGGAAGACTTATGCTAGCCAGTTTTATATGCCTATGTTCCTCTTCCTTGAGCCTTCCCTATTTTTTTCAGCCAGCTGTGCTATTCTCTGCCCAGTGTAATGCATTTTCTTCCAGGTGGGAGAATAAAGCACTGGATCTTTCTGTTACAGCTGAACTGTCAAACAAAAAATAATACACTTAAATGCAAATACATCGTTATGGTAAGGGTTGATTAAATTCATGTGATAGGACTGATTCCCTCCTCCCCCCCCCATTTTGATTTTAATTCAAGGATAGCATGAGTCAGCTAGACCTACAGCTAGTGAAAAATTGGAAGTTGTATTTGCAAAGGAAAAAAAAAAGATACTGCAGTTTTTCTGTTTTTCAGTAATAGAAATATTCTACTTACTGGTATTTTTTTTTGCCACAGGTTTTATCAATTTTATCTAAACGTTTTTTCAAAATTACAACAGAAACTTTTCATTTAAAGTATTTCAGCTAAAAGAAATACGAAACATAATTCAAAAGTTATACTGAAATTTATTTTGAAGAAATGAAACATTACATTGAGCAGATAAATTGGGAAATAGTAAACTAGGTCAGTGTAGTAGAGTTGCTTTGGCCTGGGCTGTAGACAGATAAAAGTATACATTAAAAATAGGAATTAGCTTGGAAAGCAACAGTGAAGCTTAAAAAAACAAACAGAAGTCGTCAGCATACCTGATATGTTCTTTAATTCTGCCATGTAAATCCAGTGCCAGAACTTACAGCTTTCAATTTCAGATTTCCTTTGGTCTGAGTGGGAGATTACCCAAATACAGATAATAGAACTCACCACAGAACAGTGTTTTTGAAGAGAGACAATTCTGGTACATAGTCAGAGTTTTCCTGGAGTTTTCCTGAAATTTTCAAAACGCTTCCAGTGAGAGTAACTCCTGAACAGTTCTAATGTCAAGTTCCTATTTTGATAGCAAAAACAGACAGCATGGACACCTTTCTAATTGCGATTATTTTAGTAAAGCTAAATTTGTGACCCATATTAACTGCAAATATAAGACTATTTTCACATGAAATAATATGTACCTTTTAAGTTAACTAGAAATCTCTCTGCCTTTTAGTGCTCATCATTTTGTTTTTTCCATGTGGGGCAGCTGTTGACTCACACTACAGTAGAAAGCACATTTTTAAGCGTTCTATCATGTAATACATTTGTACCTCTACATTTTTCTGCCCACTCAGAGACTATGAAGAAGATATTTCAAGAAAAGGGCATCTTGGCAGGAGAAGAAAGAGCTTTTAAACCACATCTGACCTTCATGAAGTTGTCAAAATCAACACAGCTACGTAAGCAGGTGAGCTCACATTTCACATAGCTCAGCAGCAATCTAGAAAGTTTAATGTGGAAATGAACAAAGGAGTTGCTTATGCTATAGCATCATACTTCCTACTTTGTAACCAGCTAAAGGGGTAAGACTTGAAAATACTGATTTTTTTTTTTTAGAAAAAATAATTAGTACTTCTACCATATAAACACTAGTCCTGTACTGTACTTTAAGTTACCACTCTTGATATTCTCAGTACAGTAATATCAAGGTCTATTTTCTTTTGTGAAACTATGCAAGACCAAAGGATGAAAGTACTTATGCAAAATTACAGAATTATTATTAGGATGTAGATTATATGCATGCAGTTTGTTTGGATAGTTTTGTTTTGTTACTGTATAAGAGAAAATAAGCAAACAGTGGAATTTGTATTTGGATTATGCATAATATGCAGACTGTCAGTTCCCTCTATTGAATATGCTTTGATGAATTTCAGAGTAGCGATGAAACAGATCTTTTATATTCTCTCTTGCAGGCACTTACTTGTTTCCTATTTATTAGCTTTTTTGACAAAATACACAAATACATAAAAGTAGGTTATAACTGTGATGATAAATATATAGAAGCAATATTAATATATCTAGTCTTTTTTATTTCATACGATTTAACAGTAATATTGTATTATTTAACGTAAGGTATATCTCCATAAAATTTTTTTGCTGACATTGTATAGAATGTTTTACGTGATCCTTTAACATTTTCATATGTTATATCATATCCTTTAACAATTTTCAGAAAAAAAATTTTTAAATAAGAATTAAAGTATGTAACATAAATATTTTAAGTAGATTTTTTTCCCTAAGAGTAAGCATTAAAGAAAAATATTTTAAAGTTTCATTAGAAATAACTCTAAAAATGCTGAAGGTGCATATTTTAATTAAGTAGTATTGTGAAATCAATTGGAAGAAGGCAGTGAGATTTGAGATATGTCAAGAAACTTAAAGGGCACACATACTCACTCTGAAACAGAAATAAGGGCTTGTCCACAGGTTGTAGGTGGTATATGATAGCTATTAAATTTGTAAGCTCACATAAGCTTTTGCTTGTATTAACAGTTGTTTTTTAAAACAGTCATTTTAAAAATCCACAGCTCTTCTACAGTATCAGCTGTTCAGTAATTTAACTGTTTGGTTAAAACATCTGAGACAATCCGGGTGAGGTTTTTGCCATTCTGTTTTTTGGTTGTTTTTTTGGCTGGTTGTTTGTTTTGTTTACATTTATCTACCTTGCATGAACTATTAGCCAGGATGCATACTTTCTGTGTTCTGATATTCACTGCTGCTGACAGAACCAGGTCAATGTCATTCCAAATCATCTTCCTTAGTCCTCCATAATGCTGGATAATGCATATGGTATTCTAAAGATACACTGTATAGAAAGATACTATGTATTAAAAATCTGTAAATTATTGTATCAGGAATTTGTCAATCCACTGTCAGGCATAAGCATCGGTCTTTACTATCATTTTTTGTTTCATTGTGTCTGTGCATTTAGTGAGATAGTTTCATGCATTTACTGAAAACAATGAATAAAAACACGAAACATAAAAGGAATAACTATTTTATAGTACGTTTTAATATAACGTTTAATTGCATTTTCAGATCATACAACAGTATGAAAAACAAGAAAGGGGGAGTGGATGAAGATTACATGAGAAAGCATATAAAAGAATAGAACTAAAGTAGTTGAGTATAGTTCACAGCTATAGCTTTATAACTATATTAATTTTTTTTAAATTAAGTTTCCTTATTTGAAGCAATACTCTGTTAAGCCACTCTCCTCATAATGACATCTAAATTCCACCAAAGTTATCTTTTGGGGGAAAAAAAAATCTGTTTTTCAAACCTTTAATATAGCTACAGGCATTTTTGAAATGCATATATTCTGAAAAGATTTTAACTTTTCCAAATTGTTGCTGATATTTACAAAGCAAAGAGTTTGAGAATTCAAAATTAATAAATATCATCAGAAATCAGCTTTCCACTTTGAAGGTACAGTATTAAGCTAAAAATGGTAAATGCAAAAAACTTGGAAACAGACATTAATAAAGCCTAAAAATGTGAGATAAAGTGGATTAGAAAAGAGCTATCTGCATTACTGGACCCCCTTTAGCTTTTCAGGTTAAAGAACTTATTTACCTACTCAGAAGTGGGAGCAACTTATTCTTTGTGGTTAGTTGGACAATTCTGAGATCAAATGTACCACTCAAAACTTCCCCAAAATAAGGAGGTACAGTGTGCCTCAGGCGGTACAGTGTGTGGAAGGAGATAAAGGGATATAATTTACTTGCACGTGTTTAGCTATTTCCACAACTGATTGTTCGAATGGTAAGAATCTTGGGTTAGTATCATTATCTTCTATGCAAAGAACCTAATGAAACACAATGAAAGAAGCAACTGGAGTTTTGAAGATAACATTTCTATTCCTGCTTCCCTCACTAGCCTGGTACGTTGTCACAGGTCAGTCACAGCCCCTCTGCTTTTCATTTGTCCAGACTGCTGTTAATTTCAGGGCGTGTTGTAAGGCACACTTGATAAATGCTATATGACGTTTGGAGATCCTTTGATACCTAGTGCTGCCAGAAATGTAAATACTGTGAAATGGATTTCATAAGTAGAAGATGACTGACAGCTAAATTGCTCTGATGACATCTGCTTAATTAGTAAGGAGTATATCTTTAGCCTAGACAGTGGTTGACAAGAAAAAATGCCAAAAATATAATTTATGAATATTTAATATATGATATTCTTCTGTACAGTATATCTTTAGAATGCTGTATGTATAATTAGTAAAAGAGAATACATTAGTGAGAAAAATACATTTGTATTTACAACACTTGCAAGTGTTGTACAAGGCCTGATTCACTGTTGCCATTCAGCTTCAATGGTAACATCGTCAAGATGCTAAATATTATTTTGCAGATAGTATTATTACGATTGCTTTGGAAATAGCAGTAACTGCATGATTCAGTAATTTATTCTTGTATTTTTTAATGTAAATTATGTTGAACTTTTGCCATATAGAGATAACATAAAGTACTTATTTTGTAATAGTAATAATGATGATGATAATAATAATAATAGTAATTCCTTCATCATAAAGGAGGAAATTCCACACTGAATCAAACCCAAAGCAGTGTCTCCAAATTAAAATCTTTTTGATGTGCACTCACATTCATCTTTTTGCTATCTTCAACTAGACATACCAGATAAGAGGTTTAATACTGATAATTATGAAGGTCATTATTTTTTTCTCATGTAAATTTTCTCTCAATTTATGTGACATTAATATTTTTGGCTTCTTGAAATCAAATATAGCTGAAGAGAGATGTAGTATACCTGCTGATGCCTTTTATTAGCCATACTGTAAGCAGTTACAGCAAGTTTTGGCAGTCAGACAATAAGCTATTTAATGTCTCTTCTGTCTTATTTAGATAAGCAATCTCAAGCACAAGGTTATTACTTCTATAGTACTTACATATCATGTCTCCTGCTTCATTAATCTGTTAAAGAATTTTTGTGGCATATGCATACATCAAATACTGTGTTCAGTAAAGATCCTCTGCATGACAAGAGAAGTGAAAGGGAGAATGAATCCTCCCCTTCTGGTATTATTCCTTTAATGTTAAGTTTACTCAATACTCAAAAATAGAATACAAAAATATGAATTTCTGTCTTACATCCCTAGTATAGTTTTCAATTTCCTAGATTTGCAATTTTGCTTTTATTTATACCCATACGACTCATAGTTGTACCATATAGAACCTTATGAAAAGAGTGATTCTCAGTAAAACCAAAGCACTTCCCCTGTTTATCAGTCCCCGCTGATTCTGACCTCCAACATTCTTTTTATAATAACTCCTGGGATCTCTGGCATTTTGGACAGAAATGCTGGTATAAGAAAAGCCGCAGAGCTCATTACATCCCTCTGTATTTCCATTTATCAGCCTCTGTGTCAGTGGTTTGGATTGTGACAACTGTTGCTTGCAGATACGGGAGTCTGAGGCACATACTTATTTGGAATCTTTGATGCTGATCCTAAAATGGCTGAAACGATCATTTTGGCACAATACAAAACAATAAACACTTTGCTTTCACAGTCTTATGAGACTAGCAGAAATGTTCGGTGATTTTTCTACAGTTTTTTTTAAAACTGAAGATCTAACAACAGGGGCAGAAAATGCACAAACTGGGTGACCCAACAGCTAGAAGAGGTTCTTGAATTCTCTTCTTTCAGTCTTCCTGCTTTCATATCATACACCATATTGCAGAGATAAGTAACTACAGTACTTGTTTTAAACAAGAAAGACATAACTATAGACAGTTTGTTACAAGCTAAAGGTAGTGTAAGGTGTTAGTCATAGTGATCATTTTTTAAATTACCAAACTCTCCTACTGAACATGGTAGATATGATGTAATCTATGCTTTTACACATACCCGAGTTACAGGACTGAGGCTGCAGAAGGCAGCACCTCTTTACGCATGAACTCTTCTAAGTCCACCTGGGGATCATCAAGGTCTAGGTGAAGAAACTTTTCCACAACAGACTTGCATTTTTCCATCCGATCTCCTTTTGAAGGATGATCAATACGTTTGATAGCTTTTCCATTGCGAATCAGTTCTGACACTTCCACTCCTCTTTCAATAATTTTGGCTGGCATTCCAATGTTGGCAGCATGACTAACAGTGGACATGCCCTGTTTGATCTGATAGAAAAATATCAACTCATCTCCATCTTGGTGGGTCTCCATGGTCAGGTACTCCAGAAGAGGTGTGTCAGGCAGGAGTTCTAGCTGCATTAAACTGTGAAAATTAGTGGAGACAAAGACCTGCGGACACTGTGTTCCTTGACTGATCCAGTACCTCAGGACAGCAGCCAGAAGGGACAGGCCGTCCAGTGTGTTGGTCCCTTTACCAAACTCATCAATAAGTACTAAGGACCTCTCTGTGGCATTGTTTACTGCCTTGGCAACCTGGTTAAGATCAATCATGAAAGTGGAGAGCCCTACAGAAACTGATTCCCTACTGTGGATTCTTGTGTAAATCCCATCAATTACTCCAATCTCTGCCTCTGCTGCAGGGACATAACTGCCGATTAGAGACATGAATACTATAAGACCTACTTGCTTTAAATAGACGCTCTTTCCAGATGAGTTGGGCCCTGTGATGATCTTTATTCGTCTGGTAGCCTCGCCACTGTTCACAGGATTGGCCACAAAAGTCTTTGCACATAGCTCCATGAGTGGATGTCTTCCATCCTTGATGTGGAAGCCATGGTGGTGAGTAAAGTGTGGCCGGCAATAGCCATTCTCCCGGGCCATCACTGCCAAAGCTAGTAGCACATCTAAGTGTGCAGTATACTCAATCACACTGTTAAGCACTTCAGACTTCTCCAAGATCTTTGTCTGCAGCTGGTGCATAATAAGTGTTTCCTGGTCTCTGATCTCACAGTGCAAGTCACCCAGCAGGCTGTCTAGCTCCTTAGTCCTAGCACTTCTGTAGTGCAGTTTATCCTCTGACAAGAACATGAAGTCCAAGCCTTCGATTTCAAAGTCACTTTTATCCACCATAGTTGGTAGCCGTGGAATGGAGAGAAGGAACCCAATCAAGGGTATGTAGATCACACAACAGGAGGGAATATGATTGTCCAAGGTCTCCAATTCTTTTCGTGCCACTTCTGTAAGGAAGTCTGACAGTCCCATCAGCTTTCGTTTCTTCTCGTCGATGGTGGGGTCCACATTGGGTCTAACAGTGAAGCGGTTCTCTGAGATGCTGCCTTCAAAGTCCACCACTTTGCTGATTAGACTAGCAATGTAGTGCAGATCATCAGTGAAGACACGCGAAATAGTCTGAAAGAGTTCAATAGTGTTGGGCAGAGAACGACATGTGTCTCTAAGGCACACTGCACTGTACACTGTCTTATAAAGTGCTTGCCAGTCACTAACTTTTGTGTGGGAAAGTGTCATTCTTTTTAGAATAAGAGGCACATTTTTAATATTCTTGAGGCAACCTTGAAGAGTGAGGACTGTTTCATGGTTCTGAGCCAGCAGGAAGAAGTGGATAACATCTAGCCGTTTGTTCAGCTCTGTCAAGTTCCGAGTAGGTCGTGTGAGCCACAGTCTCAGCAGTTTTGCTCCCCATTTGCACCTGCAACGGTTTAAAATTCCATATAAACTGAATCCTTCTTTTAATCCACTGGACAGCTTGTACACAGAAGGATGGATATCACTTTTAAATATCTGCAGGACACAGTAAGTGTCTTGGTCCATATTCACAATATCTGACAGCACAAACTTTTTAAAGGCCAAAATAGGAACTGCAATAGTGCTTTCTTCGAGCTCAACTCCAACTCTTCTCCTGTCTAGGAACTTAAGGAGTCCCCCTAGGGCTCGTATCATGAGTGGGCTCTCAAAAGGGATGATTGAGGACAAGTAGAGAATTTTCTCTGTTGCAGTCATATGAGATGGGATAAATGGAAATTGCCTAGATAGGATCCGTTGCTTGCTGACTTCTAGGCCAAAATCTATGTTAGGAAACAGGACAATTTCTGGTTTTCCTATATCTTTATCACCAGCAGTAGCTGTTAGGTTGGTCAGGAATTCGGCAATATTCTGGTCCTGTTTTGCACTGGTCACTATGCACTGAGGATTAACTTCCCCAATCACTTTATGCAGTAGCTTGAGGTCTTCGTTATCAGGTATGTCAGGCATGAAGTAGACCGAGCAATCTTCTGTATCATAATAAGTAATTGCAAGCTGCCCTGCATACCACAAAACAGACATGTGTGTCTCAGAGCACTCTTGGTCCTCTTGTTCGGGCCCAAGTGGCGGTGGCAAGGCACAACTCATAGCTGATGTGGCACTCATTCTGTTGGAGAAAGATATTTTTATTCACAACTCATCCAAAAAGTCCTGAGAAGTAACTATAATTGATAACAGCAGGTTAACACTCATTCTTCCAACCCTGGAGAAACTAAGATGCTACCAGGAATTAAAGACAAATGTTACCTGTTCAAATGAAAAGATGCAGCCAATAACTACAGCCGCCATCTTGCTTCCAAGCAAGGTGTGACTGAGCTAACTACCAGCAATGTTAGAATAGTTTTACAGTTTTTTCTTTGTATCCTTTATTCTAGTAAGTATATATGTATGCCCAAATACCCATAAATACAGTAAGGTACATGCACATGTACATACATGTACAAAATCATCCTCCCTCAGAGGTACGGGACACCCATGTGCACTGACCACAGCTCCTCACAACAATGCAGCCACATAAACTGGTCATCGTTTCAGGGTCCTACCCCACTATTTATTCAGCACCATCACATAGTACCGGTTTCTATACAAGTACGTAAGTACTGCTGCAGGGATCAACCACACCAGTTTCCCCTATAGAGTCCACAGTCGCTGTCTGCAATCCACTTCCAACCCTCTCCCGCATCTTCCCCCCTCTGCTCACCCTCCTCACCACAGACGGGCAGCTCGTCTCGGCTGCTGCGTCTCCTTGCAGCCCAAAAGTTTTATCTCGACCCGCTTCCCCTCCCTCTCCGGGCCGGTGGTTCGCGCTCCCTGCCCTCAGGCCTCCCCGCGCCGGGGCCTGTCAGGAAG
>NW_009188136.1:0-38648 GCF_000690835.1 Fulmarus glacialis
ATCAGAAACAGTGTGGCCAGCAGGAGTACTCGGCCCTGGTGAGGCGGCTCCTCGAATACTGTGTTCCGTTTTGGGCCCCTCACTACAAGAAGGACATTGAGCTGCTGGAGCATGTCCAGAGAAGGGCAACGAAGCTGGTGAAGGGTCTGGAGAACAAGTCTTATGAGGAGCAGCTGAGGGAACTGGGGCTGTTTAGCCTGGAGAAGAGGAGGCTGAGGGGAGACCTCATCGCGCTCCACAACTACCTGAAAGGAGGTTATAGCGAGGTGGGGGTTGGTCTCTTCTGCCAAGTAACAAGCAATAGGACGAGAGGAAATGGCCTCAAGTTGCGCCAAGGGCGGTTTAGACTGGACATTAGGAAAAACTTCTTTACTGAAAGAGTGGTCAGGCCTTGGAACAGGCTGCCCAGGGAAGTGGTAGAGTCACCATCCCTGGAAGTATTTAAAAGACGTGTAGATGAGGCGCTTAGGGACATGGTTTAGTGGGCATGGTGGTGTTGGGTTAACGGTTGGACTTGATGATCTTAGAGGTCTTTTCCAACCTTAATGATTCTATGATTCTATGATTCTATGACTTGATAGGTAACTCAGGACAGGCTGTTGCACATCTTTAAGATGTACATAAAGGTGATTGAAAGAGACTATGTCAATAGTTTTTTATCCACCAAGAAATAACAATTTTTTAATTGCATACAACTTACTGTTTAGCACTAGTTGAACAAAAACAGACTCTCATAGCAGGTCTTTCATTGTAAAACAAGCAGCAAGCTATAGGCATGGATATATATATGTTCCATTTAAGTTAACGAGTAAGAAGCATGTAAAAGCCAAACTGAAAATTTACACTCAATCCAAACGCTAGCTGAGAGAACAAAATGCTGAGGAAACACTGACTAACTTAAGCTTAGGGACAAACTAAATTCAGGGCAAATTCAGTAAAGGTAGGCTAATGCAGTTCCTTCAAGTACTGTGTAACCTAAACTAAGATACAAGACTCACACAGAAGGAGAGAGATAAGGCAAGAAACTGGACAAATATTCAAGTAATACTTCTGGAAGTTGTTGGTTTTGAGGAGCCAGAGGAGAATGTAGAAAGTACTGGAAACGTGAAAAACTCAGTGTGTTAGGAAGAGAAACAGGAGGGTGCCAAGTCACCAAAGCAGAGAACAGAAGAGTGGGGTGATGAGGGGATGCTTTGGTTTTAATCCAAAGTTAGAGACCTACAAAGACAGTCTGCATGTCAGATGGCTCCTTGCACTGAAGGAGGCAGAGGTGGGCATGGGTCATGGTAAATGTCACCCCTGAGCCCTCAAACTGGAGTTTGGCTTGTTTCTTCTTACCTATTCCCAGAAATTTTTCTTTCTTCTGTTCCACAGCTTTGCTTTCTACGACGTTATCCTCCCTAAGACTCCAGACCCAAAGAGAAACTTTTGAGTAAAGTGAGGTTAAACGTAAAAGCATTGCATTGCCTGCAGTGCCTGTTCAGCAAATTGATCACCAGGTCTACTATCCCAACCTGTTGTTTCCTTTGCTAGGAGCTGTGAGCCCTCACTGGAATTAACCCCTTGTAATATTGTAAGCAATGCAATAACACTCCAAAAAGCAGATGGAACATATAATATTCATAAAAGATATTACAGGCATTCCCACATCCCTCACAGAGGGAATCAAAGAAAGAGTTGAAGAAGAAGGGGACTAAACAGCATGGGTAAACAACACATCCTTAGATCATGGAAACGGCAGGGAGGATATAAAAAGGTAGCAGATGGATGTTTATTCTACCCTCTAACAGCAGCGTGCAGCCAGACTAAGGCTGCACTATTTCTTTGCATTCTGGCCAAGGATTCGCACCTCTCCACACAGCAGAGGATGGCAGCAGCATGGGTGTAGGCAGAAGAACTTGCCGTTTCTCAAAAATCAGGGTTAGCCTTTGCATTAATTAAGGCATCAGGCTCCACTATCATCCTCCGTCCTTATTACTATCCTTGGATTTTATGCTATATTTAAAATCATGCCATTTCAGAATCCTGTATGAATAAATATGAATGTCAAGACCTGTGTGCATCTCTTCTGCACACAAGACAGTACAGTACATCACGTACTCACAGAATCTTATTAAATTTCTCTGAAACACATAATCCTGGGAACCTCATTCTGTAAACACAGGCAGCAGTTGTACTTCATTTCTCTCCTCTATCCTTCACAATCTCCCCTTGACTATCTCCTCCCTCTTAGTCACTGAGAACTGAGCAGAAACTAAGCACCCACCCACTATGTGGATAGGGTACCTGAAGACATGTATTAGGAAAAGGAGAAAAGCTCGATCAGAGGGGAAAAATAGTGCATCGAACTCTTGCCAGTTGCTTAAAGGTATCTGAGTATTAAAAATGAACGCAGAAGACCGTAGCACCAACTTGGGACAATTCTGCCATTGGATGATTCCCAGCAGCAGGTACAGCACCGTACAAGAGCAACCTCTGCAACCCCACAGGTGAAGCAGGACTACCCAGGCAGAGGAGCACTGAGAGTTTGAAAGGAAAACTTTGCCCCTGGTAACTTTTGCAATGGCCAGTCATGCCTTGATCATTTACACTGGTCTTTACATTGCATAGGGAAGACTGGTACCGTTGCAATGGCCAGTCATGCCTCGATCATTTACACTGATCTTTACATTGCATAGGGAAGACTGGTACCATAAACGCAGTTCATGGAAGAGAGGCTGCAGCAGCCCAGCTCAGAGCCCCCAGCAGAGATGCAGGCTCCCGAGGGAGCAGGTCCCAAGTCTTTGGTGGCGAGTGAGAAAACCTTCAAAGTCAGAGCATCCTGCCCTGGTTGACAGATACTGAGTAAACAGAGAAAAAAAATCAGCAGGCTAAGCTTGTTTTATTATCAGCTCAAACCTGATACATGACAGGGATTTAGGCCAAGTTTGGCTAGGCATTCAGGCACATGTTTAAACTTAAAAACAGGCATTGTCCTGTTATAACAAGTGACACCGTCAGTCTTGAAGTAAGGTATGTGCTTCAGTATCACAGAGAATAGGGAAAGTAACCTCAACCTACCTCTCCGTGGGAGCCACGCTTGAATTCGCCACATGAATGAAAGCGTTCACTTGCAGTTATTTGCAGAACACGAACTTTGCTCTTTTGAGGGAGATGATGATAACTGTGATTATAACAGCTCAGAACCAGATCCTGAAATTTCACAGCTCAGGCTGATCATTCTAATTGTTATTGATTAATAATGAATATGGTGCATTTGTACCCAAGAGGGACGGGAGAAAAAAGGTCCGCATTTTTTCTGCAGGGGTATGTGATCTGCTGCCCCACAATATGCAACTCCTCCAGCACATGGTTGCAGGGTAAGGAAAATCAAAAGACATTATTTTTATTAGTTAGCAGTAATGACCTTTTATTTTTGATTATTTGTGCATTAACAGCATGGAATGGAGATGTGCTATGTAAGGAAGTTATTATTTGCTAATTTGCAGCTTTTAAAATACACAGCACACTATCTATTATGTATCATGCATTACAATTACAACAACAGTTTAATTAATCACCAGCACCCTGTTTTGTATCAGTCTGCTGCTGAATTCTGGGTAATGGTGTTGTTTACCATTTAGCAAGTAGCAACATTTCACTCTGTTTCACTACATTAAACTGCTCAAATAAAGCAAACGGATATTGGAAAGAGTTGGCCATCTGCCTTTATTTTCTTTTACTTTTGTTAAGGAAAGGGGAAAAAAATAAACCTCACCACAGCCTCTGAAAGGAGAAAGAGCACAGCCATGAAACTGATAGTGACAAAAAACACCCTTTTTTATCAGGTCAAAATCTCATCTAAATGCAGTTCTGATGAATGGTAAAAAGCTTGCTTTGTGGATTTGGAGTGGGTCTCAAGACCAGCAATGAAGTCTAATGATTATTTAATGGTGCCGCACTTGAAGCAGGATTATGTGAGACTCTCTCCCCCGTTAAGAGTTTGATGAATAGGTTTTGTGACAGCCATTTAGGAATAAACAAGAATTCATCAGTCTGCATAAGAAGAAGCCAGTTTATAGATTAAGTTTCTTGAGGTAATTCATGAGGTCAGTCCCATTTAGATGTAGACTATTAGGGCTCAGCTTTTGAGAGTGGCCATACAAGGGAGTTACTCCAAATGGACCCCGTTAATACAAAGCCCCCTTTCAGAGGGAAGCCTGAAATTTTTATGACCCTGCTGCTAGGAAGCACATCAACTTGTCACTGTGAAGATCTGCTGGGGCAAGACCTCATCACTCTATTAAAGAGCTCTGTGACCCTATTGATTTGAAGTATTTAAAGCAGGGGTGAAGTTCAAAGCAATTTCTTTTCTATACTATTACTCAGCCTCTCTGTGTCTTGGCTCTAAAACATCTGCTGTCAGTTCCTCTCTGGTGTCTGACTCTGGAATCTGTCACTGGAGAACAGAGTAGTTTTATTTAGAATAAATTGGATTCCTTTTCAGTTTTCAGCATTTTGTATTGTGATCAATGGTTTACACTCCTTCATGTGCCAGGAGACTTAACTGCCACTGTATCCTTTCATGTCTCTTTAGAGCAGGACTCAGCCAGAGCTTGCTCCTGAGGCTCTGTAATCGAATCTTTCCATTCTAACAGGTAAGCAGCCACCAGTTTTTCTAATTGGTCAATCAATAAAAATAATAAACTTTCACTTTCAGAAAAGAAAAAAAAAAAAGGAGAGGGCAAAAAAGAATCCCAGAATGTCACTCTGGAAACAAAACCCTAACAGGATCTTTTATGCTTATTTGCTCAGAGAGAAAAAAAAGACACTGGGTAAACAACTCCATTATTTTTAAATGTCAGCAAGTAAACCTCGTAGCTGGTTCTTGGAGGTGCTTGTTCGGAACAATGCCGGCTCCTTACTTCTCTGCAGAAGCTGCAGGCACCAGGGCACCTTCTCAATGCTTAATAATACATCAGATCAGGAGTATTTATACAGATGTGGTTTCTGACACCAGGGTAGTTATTAAAGGCTGTACGGAGCATGAGATTAATATTCAGTTTGATGATGTCAGACAAAACAATTGAGATAAAAGAATGAGCAATGGAATGGAAATGGTAATGAAATGGTTACAAAAATATTTAAGATAATGATGCATAGCAACAGAAAGACATTAGGTACGGTTTTTGTGTGGAAGATAATTATGTACAGGATTACAGAGCAAACCTATCTGTTATCTTCATCAAGGGAACTAACTTCTGATGTTGTGAAAAATGTACCTTCTTTCAGGGGCTGCTTTGTCAAATCGCTATCATGTTCTTACCCTACCTGTACTGTTTAGACACATTTTATCACATATTCTAACAAATTGCCTAATATAACTGAGATAAAAGGGATATATTTTAGCAGACAGAAATGTGTCCATTGTTTTCAGCTGATTTGTACTGATTTACATTGCCTACGAATCTGCCCCATAATATATGTTGTCATCATTTTATTAATACTGTTGTTTTGCACAAAGCTCCTTTTAAAATTGAATGTGTTTCTGGGGGGGATGAATTACATTTATTGCAAGATGGCAACTGCACGGTTTATTCAGCAGTATCTTTAAGAATCTAGAAGTCTGAAGACAGATGTACCTATTGCTTGTCAATCAAAATACATGTCCTTTGCAGCTTTGTATTTTCTTTAGTCAGCAAGGAAATCATGTTACTGCTGTCTGAGGTCAACAGTAAATGCACCAGCAGAATCCCTGCCTGAGAATTTTCAATAAAGAAGGCACCAAAGATGAGGAAGGAAGATAATAGTTTGTATTCTGCTCCTCTGAGGGAACCAGCGATAAACAAAATTCTAAGCCATTTCTTCTATCTTTCGTTTTCACAAAAATGGAGCTGGTAGAAGTCACTGGCAACAGAACACCATTACAAGCTGATATCATCTTGAGTTCATGCTGCTGAATATGTTGGCATTTATGGCACATTCTCCCAGGGCACATTTCAAAATGAAACTGAAACTTGATGGACCAACTGTACTCCATTAAAAAAAATTATAAAAAGGCTCTTTTTTTTCTCCCAGCCTACAGAAATGGGGAGTTTCAAAACACTGTTTTCTGCCATATAAATCTACATGGTGAAGGTCAGTCCAAAGGCAACAAATCAAAGCATTTTTTTCTCATCTTTTATTTTAGATTATGAATGATACAAGAATTTATAGAGCGTGCAAATTTATTACCGTGTTAATAGGCCCCCCTGTTTATATCCGGCAACATATGTTATATCCAGAATCACTAGGAAGCAGCAGCATTTTTAGGGATGGAGGGGGAGGAAATTAAAGAATTAGGCCTAATTACCGTGAAAAATCTCTGGAAGAAACATACAGAAATCTTTTGCAGAAGAAACACAAAGAGAACGCAGGGAAATATGCTTTAACATGACCTTTAACATGTTGCAAACTGTATTTTTAATCCATGCATTCATAACCAAAAGGCAAATACAATCTCAACTCAATAGCTCTTCTCATGTAATTAAATGAAAAGAAACAGAGAAAGAATTTGTGCCTGTGTAGAAATTTTCTCTTTTAGGGTCTTCATGGGCATCTTGTTTCTAACAGCTGAGCATGTACTGAACCAAATACTCACTAGACGGCAACCGGCATCTTGTTTAACATAGGCTTCAGCTCCAGCAGGGTGGCAGAACCACTTTGCAGTCACTGGTAAAGGGACAAGAGAATAAAAGTAGAAACGGCTGCAGGAGAGGTGACTGTGCTTCATCCAGGGAGTTATTCAAAGGCGCTCCCGAGGATCCCACGCTGCATGACAGCAGTTTGATAGGAAATGTAGAAAATGTCTCATTTAAAGTGTTTCTTGCAGGCATGTAAAACTGGACTTGCAAAATGTTTACCTTTCAGCAAACAAACGAGTGAGCCAAAACCTGGCAATCTTACAAGTGAAAACCAAGGTGTTTGGGGAAAAATTAGATACATGTCCCACCCCTTTATGCTTCTGTTCTTCTGTATGGGCCAGGCTCGCAGCTGACCTTGGCTCCACAGTGTACTCTCCTGAAAAGGGGGAAAGATATTAGGTGCTAAGAGAAGTGCAGAGTCAGAGTACAGGCACGAGATAGCCAAAGGGCTGGCCATGTAAGGCATCACAGTGAAACTTCATAATCAAAGTCTTAGGAATTTCAATATCTTTGGGGAAAAAAACCAACAATTTTTCGTAAGGAAACATTATGACCAGCTCTACAATTTTCTGTTCCTATTACAAGGTAGAAATGAGATGCAGGAAGCAGAGTAGCTTCAGACTGTAGGACCAGGCACAAATACTGGGCTTTTAGCATCGGCTGCTATGATCAGAAAGCAGGCCACTGGAAGGTGCTTGTTATAACTGGAAAAATGTATGGGGGCAACAGGCCTAACCTTTGCTAAAAGTATTCAGTAACCCTTTAAATACAGAAATCACTGTCTGAATTTAGCTTTGGTAAAGCTATATATGACAGTGGGGTCTACCAGGGAAGAATTTGTCCATGGCTGGTTGGGTCCATGGGTCTCCACAGGCAGATCCTGAACCCACCTCGATGGGCAGGTTGACAACAGGTATGGCAGCCGCACTTCAGCAAGGACTGCTCATGTCAGAGTGAATTCATGGGCCCAGGCTCTTAAGTTGTTTTATATCCTAAGTATCGATCTCCTTTATCTGTGTGCTGCCATATCCATCTTTGTCTTTAATCATTCTTTCTCTACAGGTGGGTTATCATTTTTCCAATGCCTGCGTATTATGAGCTTTCCCACCAACAGAGATAATATCTCCCCATTCTAGGTTGTTTAGTGTGAATCCTTCCCATCCTGAAGTATTATTAATCATGTTGTCATCACTTAAATAAATAATAATCAGCAACAATTATTTCTATTTTCACAAAACCACTAAAATAATAAAAAGCAAAGCTGATATTAATTATTAATAAATATGAAGGGGACATGTGTTTTGTTGAGATTGAATTTCTATTTTTCATCTGTATTACAGTGTCATCTAGAGGTGCTAGATAAGATGAGGGTATCTCTGGTTTAGCTGCTGCAGAAACTCCAGCTTAAATGACCCAGCGAGACAAAGAAGCAGAAGGTATGAAGGGGACGGGCAGACCCAGGGCTAGAAACCAGACCTTCTGTCTCTGTTCAGCTCCCTGCGGTCATGCAGAAGTGTGGCTTGGCAAAAGGAGGGATCGTACAGACTTACCCCACCCTGTCTTTCCTCCCACCTGTCCACGTCAGCCCGGCTGGGGGAGAGAGGATACAAACCTGGCCCCAGCCCAGCCGGGGCAGTGAGCAGCCACACCGCTGACAGCCCTGTGGCACCTCTCCCTCCTCCCATGTTTCCCGCGTGGCCTTGTCTTGTGCCTGTTTTGAAGATGTGTCTTTTCCCTCCCCTGTTCCTCTGCACCCCAGGAACTGAGCTATGCAGTGGAGGAGCTGCACCTTCCCGTCACACAGACCGAGTCTTTTCCATCTGGTTTCTTACAAACATGAAGATTTTGCAACGGCAGCGTGTGTCTGTCTGTAGCTGTCTGTGCATGTGTTTCCCTCCTTTTCTTTGCTAGCAATTTCTAAACCTATTTGCCACATTCAACTGCATTTGGCAGAGAGCTGAGGTTTGAAGAAATTACATTTCTAGAAGGCTTTTGAAGAAGAAACATCATCCTAACTTTACTCAGGAAGCAGCTGAGATGTGCCTTCAGCTCAGGGTCTGCCAAGGCACATGTGCCTTGCCCAGCCCAACATATCAGGGATGAACAAATGAGATGGAGAAGGGGAATGCAGGACACTGGAGTGGTGGAGGATTTAGGGGGTGCAAATATCTAGGCAACCACCTTCTTCAGTCCTGCTACTCAGAGAGTGATTTGTTTTATGGGGGACCTGAAAGATTTGTATGTGTTATGTCCAGATGCAGCTGGATATCTTACAAGTCGCTGCTTGTAGAAAGATACAAAAAAAATCAGAGAGGAAATGCAGCCTCTGTATTCCTGAAAGACAGCTCCTGCACTGGCCCACCCAATGCAGAAGCAGAAGATGATGCAGAACCAATGCCTTCAGACTGCTCCTCAGCAGCAGGGAGCAGAGCCTGGGAACAGTGAGTGACTTTACCCTTTGGTGACGTCCAGCCTGAGCGTGATGAAGAGGGCAGAGCACAGGCCCTGCTGTCTTAATCAGGGGGGGAAGAGGTCTGGTGCACAGCCAGTTCCTGTGATGCAGGGCAAGAGTTCTCCAAGGTGTCCCTGTGAAGCCTAAGCCTGTGGGGCTCATCTAGCAACCTGTGCTGTGATCACTGATGGATCCAGGAACATTTAGTTCTCTTTGGTGGAAACACTTGAATGATAGGGAAAATGCACAAACCCCTGCTTAGAAATCTGGCCTCCTTCTTCCACAGGGGTGGAGAAATGTCACCATTTCAGATTTGCCCCATTTGTGGTTCCTGTGGTTTGAAGGCACTGGTGTATCTGTAGAAGGAGCAGAGCAAGTGCTGTAGCACTTGATCTTATGCATTGATCTCCCAGCAGAAATGAGCCAACATGCCGCTGGCGTGTACTGAGTTTGGACTCTGTGCTCTGTGATCAACAATAGGTTAATTGGCCAAAAAGGTCTGAGTTGTCTGGGCTGGATTTGTGCCACAAAAGTCACAGGCCAGACTGCCAGGATTTGCAGGTGGTTTGCACTTCAGAACTGCTATTTCCAAATAGAAGAGGAAGGTGGCACAATCCTGCCCCACTTTTGGAGAGACGTACACATTATCTTGCTGAAAAGGGGGCTGGAAATCCACTGGCATGGCAGTGCAGATTAAAATGTTATCACATTTACTGCACAGCCTTTCCAGATGCAGTCTAAGGGCATTTCTGTGGGCAACAGATGGGGGAGTCAGAGCCAGTCTGAGGAGAAGAGCAGCAGAGAGAAATCCTTGAGATAATTTGGAATAGCATTTGCAGACAAGGCAAATGAATGTCCCGCAGCTGGACAAGCTGTTAAAAGTCCTAACAATGTACCTCATGTTTTTTCTCTCCACAGTATTTTCATAAGATGGGAAAATTGAAGGGAAAAGACACGCTCCTCTATTCCATACAGTAATAGTAATACATTGGAGAGTGATTATATAATGAGATAAATTCTGTTCTCAAGAAATGAAATTCCATACTATGGGTTATTCAGCAAAATCTCCACAAATACAATCCTAATATAAACCTTAAAACTATACACTCATTGGCATGATAACATATAGCACCTCACCTGTCCTGAAGTATTATGCTTAGTACTATTTGTTTGCACCAAGCATTATCACTACATATGGCTCCACTCACATACCTAGTAGATAATAAACGCGGACTAAATCACAGGTAATAATCATGGAGTTGTGTGGACAAACTTGTTATTTTAGGAAAACTAGAAAGTGACTAAAGTACCTTTCATTTGAGGGAATTTTGTTTGTTGTGCAAGAAGAGGGAAACCGCCTCCTGAGCAGTTATACCCATAACCAGGCACTTTTCTAGCCTCAGAAAGCTGTTTAACACTCGTTTATATAGCTTGAAATTTTCATTTTGGGTGAGGATAATTAATTTTCAGTGATAACACTGTGAATATTAACTTGTTGGATTGAGCCCCATATCTATTTATTTTTACTGATATTTACAAATTCATTGCTCTCCTCCTTCAGCTCTTCTTCCTCCTCAGCTCCACCCCTTCTCTTGAATCCTGTGCCTAAAGCCACACCAACGCTTCCCTCAAGCTGCCACCACTGTTTCCTCCACACTGTATTACATCAATTTCTTCTTGGGGAAAATCTTACGAGTAAGATGGTGTGACTTTCCTTCTCCTTTCTCGCACTTCTTTTCCTTTCAAAAATATACATGCAGGCTTCTCTCTTACCTGCAGTTCTCCTCCAGATTTTCCACTTGCTGGAATAACAGCATCTCTCACCTGCTTTCCATTGTATCTATTACCCATCCCATCCTTCATTTTCTTGTGAAAACATAAACTTTCCACCTGCTGCCTCTTTGGTCTCTTCCATCTTGCATAGGATGGATTATAGGATAATAATATTTTTCTCTCTTTTACTAAAAAAAGACCCATTTGCCTCCTTCACCACCACTCCATCTATCCATCTTTAAACTTATTTGATGCACAATGGGCTACTGCTGTCCAGAGAGCCTCTCCTCCATTTCCAAAGTCATCTCTCTTCACTGGCTTATACCATTTGCTCTTGGTGAACTGTTCTCAGTGAAAATCTTGAACAAGCTTTTCCAAACCACTCTCATCCTCTTTGTCAGCCACCTTTGTAAACGAAGCCTTTTGCAGGATAATGTGACCACACTCGGAAATCATAGAATCATAGAATCATAGAATCATAGAATCTCATTAAGGCTGGAAAAGACCTCTAAGATCATCAAGTCCAACTGTCAACCCAACACCACCATGCCCACTAAACCACGTCCCTAAGTGCCTCATCTACACGTCTTTTAAATACTTCCAGGGATGGTGACTCCACCACTTCCCTGGGCAGCCTGTTCCAAGGCCTGACCACTCTTTCAGTAAAGAAGTTTTTCCTAATGTCCAATCTAAACCTCCCCTGGCACAACTTGAGGCCATTTCCTCTCGTCCTATCGCTAGTTACTTGGGAGAAGAGACCAACCCCCACCTCGCTACAACCTCCTTTCAGGTAGTTGTAGAGCGCGATGAGGTCTCCCCTCAGCCTCCTCTTCTCCAGGCTAAACAGCCCCAGTTCCCTCAGCCGCTCTTCATAAGACTTGTTCTCTAGACCCTTCACCAGCTTCATTGCCCTTCTCTGGACACGCTCCAGCACCTCAACGTCCTTCTTGTAGTGAGGGGCCCAAAACTGAACACAGTATTTGAGGTGAGGCCTCACCAGTGCCGAGTACAAGATGACAAGAAACCATGTGTCTTTCATTAGTGCAGTGGGGACTAAGCTGGTAAGACCAGCCAGCAGAGATGGTGAAGATTTGCCCATGGCTGGCCTTAGAGGTCTTGAAATCTTTTCTTTCTTTAACTTCCTCAGCTCTGTTCATGCAACATATTCTTTAGAAGCTCTGTGTTACTTTCCTTCCAGGTTTCAGAGCAGCAGAGGTAGGTGTTGAGTCACACTCAGGCCGCCTTTCCTTCTCTTTTTCCTCTAAACTAACTTCTGTTTCTCTGCCTTTCTATTCAGAGCTCCTACCATCTGTGCCAATTATAGTCCTGAGCTGTTTCTATGATGCATCCTTGTGAGGAGTCATGATCAAGGAAGATAAAACATAGGTTTCCGTTTCCCCTGTCCCATGTCCTCCTCACAGCCTCTCTATCCTACCAGTCATTCACATGCATAATCCAGTTATGATGTTTGGCTCAGCTTTCCTCTAGACACCAACATCTGGGCTATGTTTAAGGCCTACAGAGTCTTCCTGCAGAACATCCTTCAGACAGAGCTGTAGCAATCTCAACAAATTTCTAAAGCTGTTGCCCAGACCATGATAAAGCTTTTGGTATTTTCACTGATCTTGAGAAATGCAATATTATATCGACCCAAAATGCTGCTGCAAGATTATCTTCTCATCCCACTGCCCTGAAAACATCACCTTTCCTTCTGCATCTCCCCTTCTGATCAGCAGGTAATGCCAGCCTGCACTGTACACTTACTAGTCCATCAAACAGGATCCTCCAAACCTTTTACGATGCCAGAGTTGGATTTTTTGGGGGGATACGGTGAAGGCTGAGGGATATCTCTCTAGTAAGCACTAGATACGTATATTGTTCTCCTTCAAAATCTTGTCTTGTAATGCTTCTACCAAAAAATCCTCACCATAAGAAGGTGCTGGGGCTAAACTCTCACGTTAACGGCCTTCATTACCACTTTAAGGACTTAAATGCAAAACGTGGATCCTTAAAATTTTTTCTTAATCCCAAAAGATTCAGAATTTCCCCACATTTTGAGTTCCCTCCATAAAGCAATTCCCCAGCTGCCTGGGGGAATTGCCCCCACTGGGCATACACAGACTATGTATTACCAAGGCAGAGCTGAGCAGAGCAGGGTGTGCCTCATGCCAGAGTCCAGTGGGATGCTCCCGCCTGTCAGACCTGCAAAGCCTGAAGTGCTGTGACTATCACAAAGACAAACCAAAAAGAGGAGCTGCTGGTAGTTTACTTTCTTTGAACCAAAAAGCACAATGAACTTGGGACACAGAAGACCCAGGGTCAAAGCTGCACTTCACCTAAAATAATCTAAGTAAACTGTCTTTTTTTCTGTAAGAATGTAAACTTCGTTCATCTAGGACCTAACGAATATTTAGTAGGGTCATGCAGGTAAAACAGCTTTACCAGAAAAAGCTAAGAAGTGCCACTATGGGATACCATGTGGCTTAACAATTTGATGCTTTAAGCCTGGAAAAGGAGTATGAATATAAATGCCTAACAATTCAGGTGTGGCTGGATGTAGCTGGTGATTTCCAAACTAAGTTTTTCACCACATCAGCAAATATGAAGTTCATCTGTGAAACCGTGTGTTTCACCTTTATAGTGGTTTTAATAAAAAATTAAATTAAATTGGAAATTAGAACAGAAAGGTCAATGGGAGTATATGCAGAGGTATAGAAAGGAGAAATATTTAATCCCACATTACTGCTGTAAGGCTAATAATAACATGAAGGACTGAGGTAAAAACCTCCCTTACAAGTAAGGCACTAATCCTAGAGGTACTGTTACTGTTATTGGGCTCTTTGCTCCTCTCTCTGAGCTTCTCATTCCCAAAGCACCTTCTGCTCTCATAGGTGCTGCCTGCAGCAAAAAAAGGCTTTCTGGTAGACCCAGAGCTGGTCAAGTAATTTCATTATCAGAGTAGATTCAATTCATTGTGTCTCATTTCTGTTTACATACTGTCTGTAAATAACCGATGAGACTCTGGAAGGTTCTTGCTAGCTGTAGGGTTTTGTGGGATAATAATTTCAAATTAATGCTTGGCTTGGAGCTGATTTTCATATACTCAAGAGCAAGATTTTCATTCTTTGTATCTGGTCTGTTCTAGTTAAACAGGGAGGTGCAGGGAGGGTTTCTGTTGCCTGACTGGAAGAGCTTAATCTTTGAGTGGGCTTTTAGGACAAACTCTTGTCATGGATGAGTTGGAAGTTCATGTGTATGCTATAGTCTTCACTCAAAATGTCTGTCTTTTTTAGGCAAGAGTTTCTTCTAGTAAAATCATAGTCAAGAATATCTGCAGAAAAATAAATACAAAAGGATTGCAGTGAAGTTATTTTTACAAAAGTTTCAAAAAATTACTGTCTTTTTGCTGTGCACTCTTGAAAGATGGTTTAATAAGGTTTCTGATATCCCCACTAGTTTTACACTGCTACAGCAGAAGCATCAAAAGCAGTGGCAGAGATGCACGCAGAAGAAGTACTGGTGACAGCAACAGACAAGCTGTAATGTTTAACATGGACCTTAATTTTAAAGTGGCTTTTACACAGTGGGAAAGCGCATCTTATAGAGGCAGTGTTCTTATGCAAACATTTGCAATATTTATCCAACATCCATTTCTCTAAGGGACCTAATAATAGCAGAGGGTTAAATATTGAAATTGCATATATTTGTGTACCTTACCTAATGCTAATACCATATTTAATCAGTGATAAAATGTATTTTCAAACTTACTTTACTATGATTCTTTTAACTTCTCCCTCTGCATCTGGTTGTCTTCTGAGCATCTTTGTTTCTATCACTGCACTTCAATCTGGATCGGGCGTGTGCTTTTGAAGCAAATTGCCCTCATTTACCACACTTGCTTTGCATTGCAGCACTATCTTGGATGGTGTGAACTGGCTTATTTATACATTAAATTGAGCTGTAAGATGAGCTCTAGAAGAGCATTTAATGCCACTAACAGGCTTTCAGTCCACACAACCAGACTAGAGCTATTCTAGGGCAAAACACCTGAAGGGTGTGTACTGTGGACACAGGGTGAGCATCACCAGTTTCCCTCCGCAAAGGCCCTCTCCCTTTGGGCCACGCTTGTTAGCAAGTGGGGAGAGCCCAAGAGAGAGTCAGATGCCTCCTGGGGTGCAAGACCCCAAATCGCTGCAGAAACACCTGAGTAAAGCGATGAAATGAGATGAAACACACAGGTGATGCCAGACTTATTTGCCCCGCAAACACTGTGTACTGTTTAAATTAATAGATATCTAATAGCCTTGAATATTGTTGATGAGATCCCATGACGTGCCTGAAGAGGACCACTGGTTCAGAATAGCGGTGGGAGGACACAGATGTGCCCGAACCACCCGCTGCTGAGGACGTGCGGGTTAACTCCCCTTAGGCAGGCTGCGGAAAATAGGTTCAGACATTTGCAGGGTTTGGCCAATCCTTCCAAAATATTTTACAGGTATGTGTTGATGTTTCTCACTAGTTGTTTTGTATGCTCAGCTCTCTGTCCTGGGAAGTCTGAGTTTATTAGACATCCATTATAATTGACACATTGTTGCAGTAGGGGTGAATAGATGCATTAGACAGATGATCTTAATTGGCTTTCATCCAAAAGAATTAAAATAAAAAGACAGCTGAATTTCATTCACATTTTCAATTAGTAAAACTTCCTTTCATTACTATAAAGCCCACTGAAACAGCAGCCACATCAGGGTGACAAATCCCGTTATCATGCTTTCTGCAATTGTCTTCCAAAAAGGCATCTATTGAAAGCATTGTCTGAGCGTGTGTATAATGCTGACAATCAAGCTCCGCTCAGAAAGCTGGGGGAGGGTGTCTGACTGTGATCTATATAGAAATGCATTTCTTTCCCGTGCTGCTGGTTCTTCAGTGCTGTGTTCTTGCGTTGGGGCAATGTGCTCTGACAGGCTATGCGTACTAACAAGATCAATCACTGAGCATTAGTGGAATTCTCATGCTTTCCACCTATTTTTCCTCCCTTTCTTTATTGAGCGTGATCCTCTGCAGGTGTTATTTGTTTGTCAGACTGTTACATAGCAAATGTGGAAATAATTTTTTTTTAGGGAGTAGATAACAGCTGAACTCGTATTGCAGACAATGGTTTCACGCTGAAGTACTAATCGAAAAGAATGTGAAAATAATTCTTTAGGCAATAGAGGAAGAAATAAATGGCTTCTTGGGGGTGGAGAGCAAACAAAGGGGCATTAGAGTGTTGTTTTTTTAAATCCTTTTTGAGCGGCTAACCAACCTAATGCACTTGTAATGGCATCCCAGATTCTTAGCTTAGCCAACTCACCTAACTTAACCAGACAAAGTGATATTATTTATTTGTTCCATATGTGACACTGAAGAGAAACATGTGGATAACCAAGAAAATCAGTTCATCTGGGACTTGTGTTATCCAGTTTCCTTTCATTGAGTTATATGCCAAAAGCCAAATGTACTGCCTGAGGGTTGTTTTCCTTTTATTTATTTAACTATTTACTTATTGAATTGTTCCAACTTACATAATTTCCTACATCATCTAACTTTTGACAGTCATGTTCTCTTATATCATCCCACCCGAAACTACACATATGGATCACAACCATCACATTACGGGATGATGTTCAGTTTCCCACATGCAGAAGCTGGGATCCATTAATTTCAAACATCCTAACAAGATATGCCAGAAATCCAGTTAACAGACTGAAAACTTGGCACTCTGATGCCACAGGATTTCTGCAAGTGACAGTCCTTGCACAGATGAGGGGCATTAACACCTCTGCTAAAGTCTACTTTATCTTTACATGAGGATCCCGAAGCTCTAATCTTTTGAAACTGTCTGGTTCATGGATTCCTCAGGATTTTGGATACCACTGCCTCTGCAATTTTGTCTGCATAAAGTCAGCCAGTGAGAATTTCATGAGCAGTACCTGTGGTTTCACTGTGCCATACCTGTACCTGTTTCAGTTACAGCATGAGCATGATGGATCTCAGTGATGCTTTATGAACAAGCAGAGAAAATTATATGCATCAGTTCAAAGGATTGGTCCTAAATTATATTCTTCTGTACTAGAAACGTATCCCCTGCCCATGCTTCAAAAGTCACTAGGGAGAGGTGAGCTGACCATTACTCTCCTTGGTGTACACCTGTCTCCTCAGTGTAAAAATACTGCTATAGAGAGCTCAGGCAGAGACACATCACTGGAGGAAGGAAGGCTGCGAGGCAGCAGAGAAAGCCAGCAAGTCAAGAGTCCTTTTTTTCAACTACCTGCCTCCTCTGCAGTCTTGCAGTTCCCAGTGTCAGCATCCATGTTCCCCTGGTTATTATTATTACACACATTTTCACAGCAGTAATTCCCAGAGAATCTGTGAGACTTTTCAGCATGCTTCCCATTCTCCTTTGCAACACTTTCTTTGAAGAGATGACCTCCAAGAAAAACAGGAGGAATCCTAATTACCATCTATGGTGAAAAGCCAGAAGAGAAAAAAAGATTGGTAGGAAGAATGGCACCTTGGAGGGGTGGCAAGAACCAGACTTGGTTCAACCTCCCACAGAAAAGCAGCTCCGTTTCTGTTGGTCCCCCTCGGACATGCTGTCCCTGCACATCAGGTCAACACCCCCCGCACTGGCTCCCGCGTCCGTCAGAGACAAGGCACCTTGCAGCAGGCTTCTCTATCTCGAGTTATGCGGAGGAGTATTTCCTCAGGAAGACTCCTTCCAATGACATTCCTGATCAGCAAGTTTGCTGTCACCTAATTTATACAGCTGTACTGGGACATGTCATTCATTTTCATAGTGTTTTGTGAGTTCTTCAGTTGGAAGATGCTAAGTAAATGCAGTTATTGCCTGGAGAAATGAACTCCACATTGTTTTCAAGTTAATGCAGTTGGTACTTTTTATTTCCTCAGATTTTTTGTTCTTTGTCTCACGTGCCTATAAAAATCCAACACAACTGGGCCCTACCAGGGTGGGAGAGTTCCTCACTCCCGTCCCTAACAGTTGTGTTTTCCGCTTTTTCATCTGTCTGGCTGTCTCCGAAGGATTCATTAAGCATTAATTTAATATCTGTCAGCATTTCCGTTAAGTAAAACCAAGACAATTTTGCTCTTGGTCAGGTTTCTGGTAAGGAAGAAAATATGTTTATTTTTTAATGACGCACTGGAGCTCCCGAAGTTGCTGTAAAACATTCTTTATAAAGTGTGAAATGTAAAAACAAAAGAATAAACCAAAGCTTAAAACTAAACCCACTAAGGAATAATGATGAAAAGGGAAGAATGCAGACCGTTTCTCATCCTTCCTACTAGAGATGCATTTTATAGCTAACGCATTTAATGAGTCAACATTGACTTATATTGCCTGAAAGCTCACTGAATTATTGAGTATATCTGTGGTATGGATTATATGGAAAAAATAGTTTGAAATGGCTTTTTCCTCTGTGCAAATTTAATTTTATTTATATTCAGCTACAGTTATTTTCTGAGGTTGTTATTAGACGAGTTCATCTTTCCTGTATATTTTAAAGAGCTAATGTGGTTTAGTAAAAAATAGACTTTTTACAGAAGCCTTAGAAGCTCTGGGGTTTGAAAAACACCTGAGGAAAGCTTAACTGAAAGAAAGACAAAAGAATAAATCAACAACAGCAGCATTTCTCTAAGACATATGTCTACTCATTTACCCTGAATAAAATGTCTGCCATATACTGGGCTTTTTTTCAGATGGATAAATATTGACTTGGTTTGATTTTTTTTATGTCCTCTAAATAAATAATAACAATCTGAATATTTAATTTTTTCCCTTGGGTAATGGGAGGGCACTCTGCTGGTGAACAGAGATGAAGAGGGAGCTGCTCCAGGCACAGGTACGGTGCATCCTTCACTGAGGACCTGTTTATTAGATTTTCAACTTCCAGTCTTAGGTGGTAGATTGATTTGGCAGAGATTAGATAGGAGGTAGAAAGGAAAGCTGTCTTGTTAACCATTTCCCATATGATGATTTAACATTGACTTGGCACTGTTCTTTAGTGCCCTGCAAACAGACAGTTTTCCAAAAGGGATGGTGTCTGCAGCTCATATGCAGAGCTTTCTGATAGCTCTGCTTTGCAGACATTTCTCTGAAAACCTGGCCATGGATGACACACCAGCGGGAGCCGTATTAGCAATATCATGCTTGTCAAACACAGCTTTGAGAAATATTATTTATAGGGCTGGCTAGTAAACAAATCCATTTTGCGAAAAATGCTCAGGTTTCAGAATGTGATTTTGGTCCACATCAGAATGAAAATGAGAGCTGTCAAACTTTTTTTTTTTTTTTTTTGTGGAGGGAAATAAAGATCCTGGGGACTAGCCAATAACTAGATTGTCAGGACATGCTCCTGGGACATGGAAACACCAGAACTCAGTCCGTGTTTCTTCTGAGTCTGCAAAACACTCTTGATTTAGCAAAAAAACCCATTTTCTCATGAAAAAACATGTCATCAACACTTTTGCTACCTACTTCAGTTATTAGCCACCTAGTAACTTCTTGTCCATCTAGTCCGAACAGCTAAACTCTATACCGCGCACTGCAGTTCTCCACTGTTCCTGCTGGGCTAGTTAAAGCTTTCATCTTTGTTCCTGCTAATCCATCTGGTGCTTCTTAAGTGAACCAGAGTTACTAAACAACGAGATTTGCTGCCACAGCTAAACACATCCATCACCTTTCTTTTAACCATGCTGTCTTCTTTCTAGGGCTGTACGCCCCAAGCTGCATGTGCCTCGTGGTGGGCAAAGCAGAAGACTCTGGTTCTTGGGTGCAGCCCTCAAAAATTATAACACATATGTTACCATGGCTCTCATTCTCCAGGAGACTTGATTTCACTGGACCACAGCCTAAATAAATGCAATTTGGAGCAGAAAATCTGTATGTATCTGATTACTCGGTCTCCATCTTTCAAACCATGTTCTTGTCCTCTGCAGTCAATTCCTGAAAAGAAATACTCATTCGCTTAGCTTTCATACTCTCAAATCAGTGAAGCTGCTGTCATCCATCAAGCTAGTCCAGTGCACTTTGCAGAATAAAGGCCTTATATTGTAAATTCCTTTCTAAAGCATCTTTCCATTTGGGGAGTGATTATATATTGTAGAAATATTTCCCATTCTGACAGTATAACACAGTGGAGCCTTAACTCCTCTGGTCATTACCACAGTGCAAATAATGGGGCAGCAGCAGTGAAGACCCAGAGCTGCTGCTGGTGTAATAGCAAATTCATCTGCATAAAAAGTGCTGACAGAAGGGGCACAGTCACAGCACAAGTGAAATATTAAAAACCCCAAACTTTCTTTAGCAGGAATTATTTTGCATGGTCTTGCCAGGCCTACTGCACATGCTTATGATTTGTGTAAATAAATATCACTGTCCCTCTGCTGTAGCTGGAGTTTGGTATAATTTAGGGATGAGCCTGCGGCTATGGGAAGCACTGGGAAGAGGGTCCCACGTGCTCCGCTCCCTGACCCGTGCTCTGAGCACCACCGCATGCTGCCACCCTATAGAGCACGAAATGAGACCGTTAGGCAGCCTGGCGTTGCGGTGTATGAAGAGGGACATCCTAGCTCAGGGCACAGTGGCCAGCTAGCAGGTGTGATAAAACAAATCTCAAGAAACGGAGGAAAATGCAAACTAAGTAGGTGGCTGTATCTTACGTGCCATACTTAAAAATACCTTCTCTAAGGAAGGTGTTAAAAGTTAATCCTTCAACAAAATGCTCCCTTTAAAGGAGGTAGGAAGAGCTTGTGCGTAAGCTTGTGAGGGGAACACCTTGCAGGGCTGCTGCGGAGGGTTAGAAGGAGCAAGCAAGGCCTTGGGAGACACAGGGAGCCACCCTTACCCCTTCACTCTGCTTTACACCAGAGGAAGGAGCTTTAAAACACACTCATAAGGAGCCACATTCACTCCTGCAGCCTTCACAGCCTTATCACCAGTCAGGACATTAAGACCCATTACCCCAGTGACCAGAGGCAGCAACGCAGGGGCGAGAGGCAGAGGCGAGGCCCGGGAGCTCTCCTCTCCCTGCACCAGTCCTTTGCTCCTGCAGCTGCTGCTCACAACCCTGAACCCCAGGAGGGCTTTGCCTCTTTAACCCACGAATTGCTGACCGCACAGGCAGCCCAGCTCGGGCCTTGGCAGGCGCTAGGGGCTCGCCCACCCTTCTCAAGGCCGTCCTCGAGGGTTGGCAGCATTTGGTGTTCAGCTTGGCGTTGCTGGCATGGGGCAGCTGGCGGGATCCCAGCGATGTAATTTAAAGCTTCTTTTAAACCATAGTGCAGTCATTAACCTTCCACGTGGGCACCAACAAATGCAGCGCTGGAGGGCTCTTGTCAGGTCTCCATTTTACTTCCACAAGGCTGCCCTGAAGGCGCAGGCTTATGCAAAGTCCCAGGCTCTCTGAGCCTTTTGGGGAGGTGGTGGGACTAAAGGCTCAAGTGAGGTCACCGTGAGCCACTGACGGACCAAGCCGTTTGTGCAGGCACCCCTCAAGGTCTAATGGGACCTTTGATCTGAAGACCTCATTGTGGAAAAGCGCCTAAACCGTTTCACAGCTAGAGGTCTAGTCTAGAAATGGAAAGCCTCTCTCCAAAGGAATACTGTACTTCTGGGGCACTATTCACCTCTATTTCTGTCTGGTTTAGCTGGTTTTGTTTGCTTTAGGTTGTGGCAGCTTTTGATAATGTCTTACCTCACTCTCCCCATGGCTGAACTTTAGATGGAGAGTGGCAATATATACATGACAGAACAAACATTCTCCTACACCAAAATCACGTGCTGAAGGAGGCTCTGAGTCATTCCGAGGCTTCCTAAAATTGCAGCGGACAAAATTTGAGGTATAATTTTACACTATATTTGTATAATGTTGCTGTTTTAGGAGAGATACAGTTAAAAATACTTTCATACGAATAATCCTTATTTAAGAATTTATCTACTTTTTTGAATTAAGACAACACTGCTTCACATGTGGCTAGAGGAGTCCTGTTGAATATGATGTTACCTCCCCGGTAGTCACTTTTGGGCTGCCAATGCTGCGTTGCCTGCCTTCCTCTTTTCCATCAACCAGCGTACACGTCCTGGTGGAAGAACAAAGTTTCCTGCTCCGAGCCAGTCCTTGCCGCTTCTGAACAGCATCAGGTGGGGGACAGCCTGACACTGACCCACCACACTGAAGCATCAAGGAGAGAGAGAGGAATTAGCAATACAAATCTGTCTGGATCACTGAAAGTATCTGAACGGTGACTCTTGTTTTTAAGACTATCCTGGATTCTATCATAAGGTAGGCAATAATTTCTAAAATGCTTTGTAAACACCACATACTTGATTTTCTAAAGTATTTAACGTTACATTTTATCTTTTTAATGATTGTTTTTCCAGTCATCTCAATGAATTTGTTACTATACATCATTTTTCAAAAAGAAGGCACAAAAATAATTGCAGTGCTTTAAAAACAAATTAAGGAATGACCTTTGCTATAGCAGAAAATACAGACAGTAATTATGTGTACATCATACTGCCCAAAAACTCATTGTGTCTGAGACAGATAAAGATCCACATTTTAAGCATAAGTGACCACAGGCAGCCCTTTTTGCATCCATACAATAAGGGACTCATAGTATTAGCAAAAAAAATAGTATCTGTTATTAATAGGCACCATGGTTCACCAACTGGCAAGACTCTTTAGGCCCTGCTACCCTAAGGTGATTGCAACAGTGCCACTTCCCGAAGACAGCACACATGACAAGCTATTAATCAGAAGTGGATCCAATTGATTCTTTATATAAATTGATGTATTAAATGCTGGAATAATAGTGAGTGAGGATAGACTGCATTGCTGCTTTTGCCTTGTTTTTGTTGTTATCAGGGTTAATTTAGACTAATGTTAAACCCTCTGCATTTCCCCTGGTTTCCTTATTGCCAGTTGATAGCAATTTACTGAAGCATATTTGGTTGCGATGTTCTTTTTTTCTAAAGAGCATGATGATGCTCTTTTATTAGCATAAGCACTCAAACTGTGTCCAATGTCTTAAAGCAATTTATACAAATCGTAATCACTTGAGAATTTTATTCTGAAATTAACACTTTAAGAGTTTTGATTAATTCACTAATTTCAAGATTTCTACTTTAAACACTTCAACAGTGTGCATTAGCAATCTTTGTCATCCATGGTATATAGTGCATGTGTCACTCATGAAATCTCAACGCTGAAATGCATCCACAGTTTAATCTAACATCCAGCAGCAGCAACGGTGATGGAAATGACCTGAGGTCCTACAGCATTCAGAGATGATTCTTAGTCTAGGATTCTGTGAAGATGATGAGAAACTTATCAGTCACCAACTTCAGTCCCACCCAAAAAGTAACTAAATCCACCCGAAATTTACTCCAATCAGACAAACGTTAACTTTACTGTGCAGTATATGTCCCATACAAATCCAAAAAAGTCACACCCTTCTGTTTCACTCTCTCCTTTGACCAGGACTAGTCAGCCAAAAGTTGGTGGATGCTCTTTGGTTTCACTACAGGGCATGGTGAGGACAGACACCAGTATTTAACAGCACTTACCAGGTGCCTCCATCCTCCTGTTTCACCCTTGGCAGCAGCAGGCGTCCTTTCAGCCTCAGTTTCCCAAACTCAGGGAATGTGATGTGAAATGCTGAGTGGTATCACAACCTGACTGAGGTTTTCTGGCTTGATATTTGCAATTATCCCAACAGCTGACAGCATTTCTCACATGGGGACTGCTCTGCAGCACAGTGAATGCCGTGGAAAGGCCAATAAGGATATTTCATTAATGCTCCAGCTATAGCACGCAGCCCTCCTGGGGAAACAGGAAATGTATGGGAGAAACCTCTCAAACACTAGAGATGATCTTGTTTTTTCAGCTATGAGGACACCATGGATGCCAAATGAATGCAAGCCACACAACATTCCTGGCTGACATGCTGTTAAAGATGAGTTTTGTGGCCTACAGATCATGCAGAATAGACCTAGGACAAATATGATGTCTCGTTCCATTTTTCTGCCATGAGTTTTCCAAGTGTGCATCTCAGGATTTGTGTTTTGCAAGTCAGAGCACACACCCGTTTGGTACATGGATGGCAAAGGGCCAAGGGGCAGAGTTAAAACTCTGCCTCTACAATCTGTGATCTCAAGAGATACATTTGAAACAACTCGAAGACCTCCAAAAGCACCCAAGAATGTAGGAAATAAAAACTGTACAGCAGTAGTCATAAAAGACAGCATATGTGGTTTAACTGAATTTGTCTAGAGTCCAATTAAGCAATAAGACACAATAGGGCGTGTTGTATTACTGGACCATTAATGCAAGTCTCTGGAGCATTGTGAGGCACAAGGCCAAAGAGAAGTGCATTAATGGCCCGGTAATACATGCTTTGTCATGTCCCATTGTTTTTAGGGTATCATAATGTTTGTCTTTTGAAAAGAAAGAACAAGAAAACATACTTGAAAAATTTGGAAACCAAAATTAAGTTTTGGGTGAAGGCTAAGCAGAAATGAAGAGCTGCACTCTACATTCCATAAATTCAAGGTGGGAGATGTGGGATGGAAGACTTCGCTGGCTGCCTGGAGCTTCTTGTTACATTTCAGACATCTCACTGATGAGCGGGGTAGGGATCATTTCCTAACCTCTAACTGAGTTTACCTGGCTTTTGGATGAAACAATTTCCATTTTAGGTGGAAAATCAAAGGCAATTTATAGCCAAAAAATAGGTGGAAATACATTAAACGGCATTTTAAAAAATCAGGCTTTCTTAAATCACCACATCCAGATAACATACTAGTAAATGTTTTCAAATTGCTGGCCAAGAAAAGGCATTGACTTGTATGGGATACTGGAAAGATTGTAGAGGACTACTGGAAACCTCATGTTAGAGCAATAGCCAAATAATCTGGCTAGTGTGACATCAAAACCCAGGCAAATTAATGGGCCAGCAAATGAGGGGTTCAATCAATACAGATTTAAATGATGATAATAAATAATTATGTCAATCAATATGGTTTCATGGAAAATACATCTTGTCAAATTCATTTAATCATGTTTTTGATGAAATTACTATATACGTTGATAAAAGTGGCTGCATTGACTTAATATATTTAGAATGAATGCACTTAAGCTTAGTACCACAAGAATATTCTGATTAAAAATTAGCATCATACAACATCAGTATTTCAAATACTAAACTGACTATATGACAGAATTCAGAAAAACACTGTTAATGAGCATTTCTATCTGATTTAGAGGGCCTACAGTGGGATCTCAAAGGTGATGAGTGCGATGATGTGATTCAATATTTTTATAAATAAGTTGGGGAAAATAATGGAAAATTTTTAGACGGGTAAATAAATACTGCTGAGGAGAATTAATAAAAAAACTAGAGAATAAAACAAACTAGAACACTTGGTTAAACTGAAATAAACTGAACATCATGTACTTTAATAAAGTCAGAGATATCTAAAACTTCCAGAGAATGCCCTGAATGCCTTCACTCAATCTTCCAGGTATGCACAGAAATGTCTGAGTGCCGAACGAAAAGACAAAATAGAGAAGTATATAAGGCCCCGAAGCAGTCAATTTCATTTTGCTTTTACCTAGAGTCTATGTTTAACTTGAACTTCCTCCCTGTCTGCCCACTAAAGGTAGTTTCCTAAATTGTTCAAGCATGTCCAATGATACTTGCAAACAGGAGAGGGTGTTTACACCCTTTACGTGCACCTTTCTACAGCAAAATGCCTCTTTTGCACATACTGACTTTATATAAAACAACTTTTATTTTTACAGCTGGTGTGGGCTGGTTTTGACCCATATTATCAACCTCAGTTCTTCCTTTTTTTCCAGTACTGGCCTCCCCTTACTTTCTTCACACGAAGACAGGGACTGAAACCAACAGAGAAAGTGGGATAAGCAGGTGCTGTTGTGCTGAGGGTAAAAGGGTGAAATGTGACCAAAGCAAGGTCACCTCCTCCACTGCAAAACCTTTAATTGACACTCCCCTTTTTTTCTGTGAAAACCACAAATGGGTGAATTGTATGATATATCATCATGACGGTGTTTGAGCTAGTGTTAATGAAAAAGTCCTACATCCATCTTAGAGCAGTGCTCTGGCTGGGGTAATGAGCTCACATCTAAGCCTGGGGAGGCAGCAGTGACATGTTCAACACGATGTAGAACAGATGAGCTCATGTTCTATCAACTTCAAAATAATTAAATACTAAATCCTCAATATTTCCAGCCTTATGGAAAAAAGATTCTTTTGAAGTCAGTCTCCAGTGTCTTCCTCTCCTAATCTAATCAAATGTTGATACATTTTTGACTAAAGGTTGTCTCTGTGTATCACCTGTCATAACCTGAAGGCACAGAGGGATCAGTCGAGCTGCATCCCAGAGCTCAGCATCCTGCGACACTAGGTCCGGATGAGACCTGGATGGTGACAGTCACACATTTGGAGTCTGATGCCAGCTGAGTTTTGTTGGCTGATTCTACCTCACACAGGACAAAATATGATTTTTCAAAGGCCCTTTGCTTTGCTATTGCTTAAGAGGAGCATACCAGGTTTAAGAGGAGCGCAACAGGCAGGTTCTGATTTCTAGAATAGAAGGTTTTTTCTTAGATTACTGATATCTAGCTGTAAGGAAATCAATAAAAAAACATTTCTTACAGGCACATTCAGAGAAGCTTTCTCACAAGATGTATTGTTCTTTAATTTTGGCTGTTAAAAGCATTTCAGCAGCAGCTTCCTTCTTTGTTCCCAGCAAGCCTTGGTTACTCTGGATTGCCTTCTTCTAAGATCCAATTACTGTCTCTTATTTTCACTGCAAGTGAAATCTACAATGAACTCTGGAGAATTTCACTACAAATGAAATATGGAGAATAGACTATGACTGAAAAGCAAACACCATTAAGGAGAGAGAAATAATAAAAATCATCCTGTACAGATTAGAAATGCTGACATAAAAATACATAAAGTGAGTTTTGGCATAGAAAATGAAAGATAATACGTACGTTGACTTTCACCTGTAAAAGAGAGGGTCAGTGAAAAAAAAAAAGGAAACTAGCGTGTAACAGAGTGGAGGTCTTTCCCTGCAATGAAGTGCTTACCTGCCATCACCTGTGTACGCAGTACTCAGCACAGCAGCACCGGCTTTCCACCAGCACTGGTTGGCATTTCTGCTTCTGGCTTTGGTATCTGTACCCGGAAAAATCCAAGGGCTGTCTTCAAAGACCTCAACATTATTTTGAGAATTTGTCACTGAAATGAGGTTTTGCCTTTTCTACTCTCTCAAGGAACAAAACAGATGGAAGAACAGAAGAGAAATTCCAATTCTTCATCACGTACTTACGGTATTAAATAGATATATACATATGTATATACATAGATAGCCGTGCACATAAAAACATAGGCAACCTTACTATGAGAATAACTGCCTAAACCTGTTAGCATACCCCCACAGCCACATGTGCATGTGAACATGCACACATTATATAACTTTGGTTATGTAGTTGAAATCACTACATGAAAATATTCAATTCAGAACTGTTTCCATGGGAATATCGGAGCTTCCACATCATCGAGAAGAAACATCTGTCCTGATTTGGGATTTCACCAATGTACTTTAGCTTTACTTGCTTAATGTTGGTTGAGATTTTACAGTCAAAAGCCCTCAGGCAAATTGAACTAGCCATGTACACCCTCAGGGAAATGAGACTTTAGTTACATGCCTGATACCAATTGATGCCAACTAGAACAACTTTATGATATTAATGAATGTCTATAATTAAAGAACTGTTAATTGAAGTGAGTCAACCAGTCTATTGGAAATCTTATACTATTTTTTTAACCTGGCTTTCTAATGTAATTGTGTTTCAAGATGCCTGAGAATCACTTAGTAAGTGCTTAGTGCATTTTGCAAGGATCGACTACAGTTCCAGCCATCCCGTTCATTGATTTTGATGGTAGAATAGCAGTTCAAATCCCAAGAAGAGTTGAGAAATTTCTCTCTTAAAAACCTCAGCTAAGTTTTTCACTTAAGTCCATATCCTAAAATCTGCATATGATTATGTATTTGCAGGATAAGGAGTACTTGTATAGCATGCATTTTGTTCCATTTCCAGTTTTGAAAGGCTTTCTAAATGTGGATACTGTTTTAAATATCTCCTTAGGAAATAAGATATCCGTTATCTAATAACACAATCACATTAAGGACAAGTAAGTGCTATGAATGTGTGAGCTGCTTGCATAAATTGCCATGATGCACTACCAGCTATGTCCCATGCTCACAGCATCAAAGGACAGTGCTAAGGACCGTTAGCAGCACTGCCAGTTCTTACTGTGAGCTGTGCACTTTTATGCTGTACGAAGAGCTCCCACTTGCTGGAATCAGGTGATTTTTTAATGTTAAAAGCTCTGATTCTAACTAAAAGAATATTTCTAGCTCATACAGTGGTAAAAAGGCTGAAAATAGCTCCCAAGAGCAACTTCAAAGTCATCAAAAACTTGAAATAAAATAAGGGAAACCCCATTCAAATTCAGTTCCTGATGTACTGGCTAGTACAGTTCGCTTGCCTAAAGCCACAGGCTAATAAAAGTTAGACTCCACTGAAGTTTAGAAAAGGGTAGATCAGCAGTCTGAGTACAAAGCCGAGTAAATTTGTAGCCCTACCAGTTTACTGCTCAAAAGTGAAAATGTTTGATGTTGCTTTATGTTTTTTTAGGTAGGGAAATGTTGCCTGGTATTTTCAGCTTTTTAAATACCTTATTGAAATGTAGGACTATATATGGCACCGTGCTAATACACACATAATAGCCAGGTGCCAGCCCACCCTATCACACTGCAGCTAAATATGGACTCTCTTGGGAATTTCTGTTCTGTTTGGCTCACTGAACACACCTGAGATACTCTGACACCAGGAGAGAAAATTAACCACAGTGCTCCCAAGCTAATACCTGCTCGGATAACTCTGAGGTCCTTACCTGAATTCAGGCTTTCAGGCTGAGGTCAGCTACAGAGCGGGGCTTGGCAGGGGAAAAGCAAGGTGCATATAAGACTGAAAGCGTAATTTTGAGCTGCACTTTAAGCTTTCAGAGTAAAGTGTGAAGAAGAATCTCCTCTGCCCATCTCTAATGATAATCAAGATAATGAATTCTGCAATAGCTGCAATTTTAACACTCAGTTAAGGCAATTCTCAAGTAACCTACATGAATTTAACACACAAAAATAATTAAACATGCTATGGAACAGATGCTGCACAAACAACGGCAATCAAATGATTCACACTTAGCAGACCTTACCTAGCAGTTAGTTTACAGCAGTTCTGAGTGACTGGAAGAGAAAAGCAGACATAAAGTACATAATTTCAAACACAGCACACCTGACTCACACCATTTAGGAAAATTCAATAATTTTAATCCATTTTCATTTTGTTAGACCCTTTCATTCATGATAGTTTTTACTTTTTTATATATATATATATGCAGACATACATACACACGCCCTATACCCTTAGCAGTTTCATCAAAATCTGTTCCAGAAATTATTATTTTGTATTTCATCTCAGCAGCACACTGGTAAAAAAAAAATCCAAATGCAGAGAACTCGGAGTCAGGTTTTAATGCAGCTTAGGTGCACTTGCATGTGGAAAAGGCACAACCATGTGCCCATCGAAAGCTCTCATGATTATTCATTCAGACTCATCAACTGTAAGCCAAAAGAGCAATCTGGTGATTTTTATATATAATCATGCAAAGTGTTCATGGATCGCATGGCAAATGTATATATATACAAATTGTTCATATGCTTGTGGATTCTGGACACAGGCTTACTACCTAGGTATATTATCAAGGTACCTTCATTTTATGTACTGGCTACCTTCCAGGTACTGCAGTGATAGGCAGTAAATAAGTATTTATAATAACAATTAGTCAAAGTTTGAGGTATCTAACCCATTTTATACCTCGCCTAGGTAAGGACTGAGTTAGCTAGAAAGAAGCCAATGAGCTGCCCTAATAATTAGGGGGAACTGTAAATAAAAGAAACAGAAAGCAAAAAGGACAACAAAAGGGAGCTGATTTACATGAAACTTTCAGATTGACTTAATGTGCACAGCTCCCGAGGAAGTTTCAGGGCCAAATTCAGCAATGACACAAGTGATGGTGTAAGTTAGATATGTGTCAATCACAAAAAGAGTGTCAACCGGGAGAACTGGCAACATACTTTAGTAGCACTTTCGTGGGGTGATTTGATGATGGATGGTTGTGTGATCTAAATCGTAATTTATGCACTGTGGCAACTGAAGTGGAGGTTGGCAGTGCAGAGAGTAGATGACAAGGGTGAAAAAATAAAACAGGCTTTCACCTTTAGTGACAATATCCCCATCCTTCCAAAAAACACACTGGGGGTATTCCAGCCTGCATTTACCAGGGCTGAATGTAACCACCGCGTAGTCATTCACAGGTGCCAATTATAAATATTTTGCTGATTTACTAAACGATCTTTGACACTTACTTCCTTTTTCTGACTGATTTCACCTGAATTTGCTTAATTGCATTTCAAGGACGGGGAAATTTAAATCTGAAATTCAAAAATTTAACTAAAATATTATTATTCTCTCCTTTCCCATTTCATTGTTTTCACGACTAACGTTGTGTGCGATTACCTGCCCACCACTTTGAGGCCACCTCTTGAGGACATATTAAAGATCACATCAACACAGACGGCAGCAGCTCTTTTGTTCTGCAAGGCTCTTGCTGTAAGAAGAATGACTCTGCCTTATGCCAGCCTGTTTTAGTTGACACAGGAAGAGATGAATAAGCCAGATCTGTCAGAACTGAAGAGACAGAGAGCCACCAGTAATTCTCACCATTAGTGATCCTCTGCAGAGTTGCCAAAATTCTCCAGTAAAGCTGCTTTTTGGACAGAAAATTGAATTTTTCACATAAATGGATGGGTTTTTTAAAGGAATATCTATTTTTTCCCCCAGTTATTTAGAGTTTTTGTTGAAACATTGTATACTTCAATTTCCAAGGTTTTTTATTGCTCTTCTTTTTAAATCTCAGGCACAGTATAAATCAGAATCAAAGCAGTTTTGATGCAGAAATGCTGCTGTGATACCTGATTCCTGGTCAGACACTTCATGACCTTATTGACCTGCACGGACTGACTTCCCTAACGAGATCAGGCTTTCCATGATGCACCGCGGCCAGAGCCATCCTCAGGCACTTCTGCCATGGCTCCAGACAAAAAGAAGCTATAGTGCATTATGTGGTCTGCTCAGAAAGTCAAGATCTTAAAACAGATGAAGGACTGAGCTACAACCACAACACAAGACACTGGGATATTTCTGGGGTTTGAAATGGCATAGTTTAGCTTTCCGCCGAAAAGTTTTCTTCAGCAAAAGCCCCTCCAATTTTTAACCAGCCCTAAGTCTTCAGTTTTGACACTGATTTCTCTGCATTTTCTCCTCTGTGGGCCTCACTCATAGGCTGGAAAACCTGAGCAGGCATTTGGGAGGACAGAGCAATTATGGCAGGGGATGGAGAATTTCCATGGGCAAGAACAAAAGGAACAGCATTTTCTGCTTTGCACTATGCATTTTAGCAGACTGTGATGTGATAGGTGTGCTAATGTTTTGGGTTTTCATCATTTCAGTGCTGTGGTTTTAGTTTCTGGAAAAGGGTGCCTGGCATATCAGACTGAGGCTTTTTTTGTTGTATTTAAATCCATAATAAATAAAATTTAAACATTAATGTTGCTGCTAAATTGAGCCTTAACTTAGAAAAGCTGTTTCTTAAATCAGCCTTTTGTAATGCACAAGTGTACAAGAAACAGTTTGCTCTCACTACCACTCCTGTAAATTCAGATAAACCACTTAATGATAAACCATATAAAATGTGTGATTGAGAAATCAAGGTAAAAACATAGAGAATTTACTAAAATAAGAAAATAAAGAGTAAAAATTAATAAAATTAGTCAGGAACAATCTGACAATGTACAGTAATAGAGGGTTTTTAAAACATTTTAAAAACATTTTAAAAATATTTTTAACACTGTAATAACATAAGAGTTTCCTTATATACATTATTAAAATTAAAATAAAAAATTGGGTATGCACATATATAAAGTATCTTTCATCTGAAGATGGAAGATGCTTGGCATGTTTTATGATCTGTTTACAGACAACTAATCAGCAGCAACATCCAAGATGAAGATGGATGATTATTAAGTGATTATTAAACAATGGTCTGCAAGACTTCAGGACAGTGTGCAAAGGCTTTAGCTGTCCTCACTGACTTTGGGTAACTAAGTGACAGCCCAGAAGCAATGCTGCATCAGCTTGCCAGACCAGAGACACTCACAGTCTTTCTCAATGTCCAAATAGAAGATCCCACTCTTTTCATTTGGAGTATTTAATATGCAAAATTCCTTCAAACCATCATTCTGAATTTTCATCTTTGACATACGTTCAGCAAATAGAAAAAATTAAAAAGTAATGAGGAGAGTTCCCAACTGCTTTGAGAAGACTCCACATATGTGCTAATTAGCGATTCTGTCTGAAAATATTCCCTGAAAGCTGTATGGGTAGTGCAGCTTGGGATAAATAATGCAAATGCCCCATGGCACTGTCACAAACACCACAATCAGTGCTGTTTGCGATTTCAGTGAGACTCTCCAAGTTCTGCACCTGAGACTAAAATATTAATGAAGTAAAACTGTAGTAAACAAACCTCCAGTCCCATTCCCCCACCCACAGTCAGCACACACACGCTCACGCACCCCGTACCCACTGGCTTTCCTGGCACAGGATAAGAAGTATTTTAGGAAGATGAGAGTTGACTTGTGAATGTTTCCTTTGTACATAGAACTACTCTTTCCCCCAACTGCTACACCAAGTCTCTCTTCATCACTGGACTAGTGCCTACGCAGATCTTTGATGCTAGAAATGGAAGGAGTGTTATTGCACATTGATAATAATACCAGCAGGTTCTCTGCAACATCATCTCACCAACCAGCATGGATGAAAAAAAAAGCAAGCAAACCAGTGGTTTGCATCCATTTCCCATTCCCCCACAAAAGACACATCAGGCTGCTGTACAGTCTTCATCACTGGACTAGTGCCTACGCAGATCTTTGATGCTAGAAATGGAAGGAGTGTTATTGCACATTGATAATAATACCAGCAGGTTCTCTGCAACATCATCTCACCAACCAGCATGGATGAAAAAAAAAGCAAGCAAACCAGTGGTTTGCATCCATTTCCCATTCCCCCACAAAAGACACATCAGGCTGCTGTACAGCCAGAGAGCTGGCAGAAAGTTGCTATTGCAGACAACAGGCAAAACCCAGACAAGCCAATGGGAAAGTCTGCTCTGCCTTGATACCCAAGGCAGGGAGTGGACTAGCGCCCTGGGAGGTCCCCAACTTGGTTCCATGTGTCCATAATGCCACGCCATAGGTTCAGGCTGCCCACAAGGACTGTGCACCTGCAACAGGTGATGGCAGGGCCTGTCGAGGTACAGCTTTCTGGTCATGTAAGGGACAGTAAAGATATAAAGATACCTCTGGCATGCTCATTCCTTGGACAAGCAGGCAAGTTTTCAGGTCTGAGTTGTCCTTTAATATATACTTTCATCTGCTACAAAACCCAAACCCATTCTGGAAAGTGGCACCGGTCTCCAGAAACACAAATTCCACTGACTTTCAGTGCAAATCGAAAAGGTGCCTAAGCAGTAGTATCTAGCTATCTACCTGCATAGTGGGCTGCCACTGACTTCTGAGGAGGTTATGTCTTTAATCTACTTAGATGCTTTGGAAAATACCGCTCAGTTAAGTGCCTAAGCCAATTCTGAAATAGGAGCTAAGATTTCAAAGTTGCAGAGAGGTTTTGAAGACCTTCATATGGCATTCTCCCGGCCACCCAGATGCATCTCTGGAGTTAAATTTTGCTCTCCTACAAATACAGCTTCTCTGCTAACTGCATCACAGCTATTTCAGGTGTGTGGCCAGAGTGAAATTCAGAGCAGATTTCAGCCCCTAATGGCTGTTCACAAACTATTGTCCAAGTTACAAATACCCATTAACCTGTCCACTCATATTTTAGTCTGCGGTCTCATACTGCAAATCATTCCTTCCTAGATTATAGGGACTGCACATTCTTGAAGCCTCTTTTATGAAATTACAGCCCTGCTGTTTTAGCCCAGTGTTACAATACCTGCCCACACTCTCTAGCACAATTCAACTTCAGAAACTAGTCTATAAATGTCAGTCCATGAACAGAATCCAGTAAAGCCAGCAGAAAAAAATAACTCTTGGTAGTTTGATAAATGAGGGATAAATAGCACCATTAAGGGAGTTTCTAGCTGTACAGAAATCTATTCAGAAGCTGAAGATTAGAGACAGAGGTCTCAGCTATCCTAGACTACACCCAGAGTAAATTTTCAGACCCTGTTTTGGCTGTGAGATCTGTACACTCTGGTCTGCAGAGCATCTGTGTGTCTTTGCCCACGTATACCCGAAATCCTTCCCCACTGCCTGTCCTCGAGCTGTGGCTGTCCAGCTGGAGCTTGAGGATCCTGGGACACTCATCAGAGTGAAAACAACATCATATTTCCTTGGTTACTGCTACTTTACTCCATAAATCAGGAAGCGGCACCCAAGGTTAGTGCCAGAAGCATTGCCTACCTTCCAGTACCTATTTTAGGAACACTTGAAATTCCCCTCAAAAAACAAAAAAGTGTGGCCTAGACTAGTCCATCACAATGACAAATGAAATTTTACAGTGGCTTGAGATGTGCTAATGAAGCCTGTGTTTGGCTTCCTACCACTGCCTTGGTGCCTGCTTTTCCCCCTCTCTCAAGCACCTCCTGAATGCCTCCCAGCCCAAACCATGACTGCAAAATATCCCTGTTGTATAGCTGGCTTCTTAACCTCATTTAAATTCTTCCTTCAAGCTACCTCCACCATGATGCCCTCAAATTACCACCATCTTTTAATGAGAAGGATGCTATGCATACCCGTTTTATCGTTATTGTATTCTCTCAGCCCAGCTGCCTTCCACCCGGTAGCTCCTGCCTGTTATGCAGATTGCGAGCTCTCTGGGGTGCCAACTGCTCTGTTCCTTGCATGTCTTCACAGTGTGTACCATGAAGGAGCCCTGATCCTGGATTGGGGTCCCATAACACAAACAACCAGATAAAAGAATAATTTGTTAGCCTGGATTGCAAATCTTCTTCTGCAAGAAAAAATAAAGCAATTTCCCCAGGCTGTCAGAGGCACTTTCATGTGTTAGTATTGTAGCTCTCTTCTGGCGATGACAATGGTGCATCCAATTTCCAGGCACAAGAGGGAACGTTTGCTGCATGGATGTGAGCTCTGTGTGTTGCTGCTCTACATCTAGCCATGCCTCGGAGAACCGAACGGCTTGTAGGGAAGGGACATGCTATTGGGAAGGCAGCTTTCTGTGGGATGTTATTTTTAGTGTAGGGTGAACTGGGGGGCGGCCTTTGATGGGATTTTTCCTGTGTATGATCCTTTTCCTTTCAAGGAATGTGATATTTGGCTTGTGTTTTGATTTTGTACCTCATTATCATGAAGAGAGAGGCTGTGCAAAGTTTGTTTGCTCAGATTTATTATTAATTATAAATCTGCACTCCAGGTTACATACACTGAAGTGAAATCACCACTGCAGGTCTGGATGTGAAGCAGGCAATTTAATTCTACATTCAGAATTCATACAAAGAACATTATATTATCAGTAGGTATGTGATCTGTCTTCCACCTGTCTAGAGCAGTCTCAAAAATATTCAACTGCTGTACCTTTTTTTCAGCTCACTCCTTGGGTAATTGAATCCAACAATTAGCAGCCAAGTACTAAAGTTTTTGTCCCATAAGGATTTCACTTCTTGGTACAAAAAAGGTCGGCTCAGTCAGTAAGAAGCATTGATCTATACTGTCAGCACCTTGCATCCGTGGTTTCAAATACTCCAGGGTCTGACCATAAATACATTTTCAAAGAGGATGTAACCAATGGCATCTCCTTCTTCTGCAGAAAAGTGTAACAGTTTCCACTCAGCAAACACAGCACAAAGATGTACTTATCTATTGCGAGGCAAGTTATACCTGCAGAATGTTTTACAAATAATTCATACTTCATTTAAGGTTCCACTTGTGCTAACTTGACATGCTATGTACTTAACTTTATCATTTTTAATTGAAAATATGAAGCTCAAGCATCAGCATCTTCAAAATAAAACCTGATTTTCTCTCTCGCATAATGTTTTCTAAGTGTCCTTTCCCTCTTCTGACCAGTACATAACTATTACACCAACTATCCAAACCTATAAATAAGAATTGCTGGTTTGCCTTCTATGTTAAGATACCTCAAATAAAAAAAGGATTGACATTTTCTTAATGTTTAAAAACACGTCATTATCCTGAACCCATCCCAGCAATCTAGCTAAATTTTTCAGTAAAACAATAGTTAAACAAGCACTTGATTTAGCTTTGCAAAGGAAAAAATACTGCATTATCTACAGGGGAAAAAAATGAAAGGAAAACGGAAGTAGCTCAGACTCCATCATCTCAAGTATCCCTTTGTTGATACCCCGAGACTCTGCATGACTGATGTCTGTCAGGCAGGTGATTCCCACCTTAATATTTTGTCCTAACTTTACACATAAAAACTTTCCCTGTCAGGACTGTACTGAAATCAATAACTGTTGCCCCATCAAATCAAAACCTCTAGTTCATTTTCCACCTATTAACCAGGATGTGGTCATTAAATTGCTTATTTTAAAAACAAATTTATTAGGGATATTCAAGACTCTGTTATTGTATAATTCATCAACTGTGCCCATACTATTTCCTTAGTCTCTAATTTGAACGATATCATAAATAAATGGCTTCTGTGGATTTCTGTATATGTTCTCTTTTTTATACAGAGGGACTCACAGGTTACATTACAGTATTTCTAGTCTGTAAGAGTCTTGCTTGAACAAAATTTCATTTCATTATTCGCCACAATGCTTTAACTATGTGCTCCAGTTTCAAGTGCTAGTGCTCCACTCCATTGGTTCTTCCCTAGTTACTGGTACCTTAATGATCATTGGACCTTTTAAATTGATGACTGCCATACAGAAATTAGACCACACATTTCTTGATTCAATTTAAATTTTCAATTTTTGAATTTTCAATTCAATTTAAAAGAATGGGAAATGGATCAGTCACTGTTTTAAAACCTGCCAAATATTTAGGACACATTTGCACACCGTGCTCAAGGCGTGCTGCCCTGGCTCCCCACATCTTCTGCTCGTCACCTTGATGGTGATGTGGTTCGTGAGTGAGGACCTCTCATGTAACCTCTCAGACCAGCCTTGTGCCCCCACTGCAGCAGTGAGAAGCCTGTTTATTTATAGAGGGGTGCCAGGGCTACTTTCGGTGCTCCCGGCTCTTTGACCAGTGGGAAGGCGCTCTGTAAGGGCTCCATCCTTCCTGCTGTGCCACCTCAGCTGCCATGTCCCTATGCCCAGGACAATGCTGTTTGACAGACCCCATCCTCTTGCTCAGCCCTCCCCCTCACTGCTGGCTCCAGCAAAGGGAATGAACAAATGAATAGGTCAGGGAGCACCGCAGGAACAAGGAGCTCCCCAGGGGAATGCCCAGAGTTTGTGGGGAGCCCTTGGCTGCGTAGAAAAAAAACAGAGGGAGAGACTATTTCTCAGGGCTGCAATTACTCACGGGAGGTGCTGAAATGAGATGATGAATGTTAATGCTTGGACTAGCTGGGAAATGGCAATCTCTCGGTGTAAATGTGGGTCTATTAAAGAGGGAAGTCGCCCTTCAGGGACTGCGGCAGGGGAGGTGGGGGAGAAGAAAGGGAGCTGAACTTTCAAAGCGGGAGTTGAGCTGTGGCCTGTATTTTCTTCTCTACCCACACTGCAGTGCTTATTTGCTGCTGGGGCTTATTAATTTTTCACTTATGCCACGCTAAAAATAGTTAATTATTGAAAATGCATATCCATCTGATGGTGAAAGGCTGTCTCTTCCAAACAGGTGACTGGTTCAGATAACCCCAGAAGGCACTTCTGGGTCTTCTAGACCCTTGATCAAAATTTCTTTTTTAATTTGAAAAGAACAGAGGTGATTAAAACTGAAAATTATGGTGAGTCTAATGAAAGCTTCCTCCCTCCTTCCCCAAGAGCTGGGGTAATGGGCTGAGGCTTCTTTCTTTCCTTTTTTCTTCCTTCCTTCCTTTTTTCCTTTCTTCCTTCCTTCCTTTCTTTCTTTCTTCCTTCCTTTCTTTCTTTCTTTCCTTCTTTCCTTCTTTCTTTCTTTCTTTCTGTCTTTTGCTTTTTTTTTTTCCCGAATGAATATTTTCAGTGTATACGTCATGCTGTTCCTTTGATTTTTTAAAAAAAATCAGATGTAGAGATTTTGCTGTAACAATGGAGTGAATGCGTGTGGATAATATTACTCACAGCGCTGGTGAGAGTTCAAAGGCTGGAATGTCCAGACTAAATATACAGCAGAAAGATCAGTTCCTTAACATTTCAATTATACAGAAACATGAAACAACAGGCTAGTGACTTCAGCTTCTCGAAATTAAACAGTTTGACACTGCACAGAACACGCATCGAAATTCATTATGCCTTCAAAGTTTAAATCTTCTCAAGCTGCAATAATGGCA
>NW_009188136.1:38679-53942 GCF_000690835.1 Fulmarus glacialis
CCTCAAACATAGGAGTTGCTTTATAAATGTAGTGGGTCCTATCCTTACCTGGAGGAGGGGGTTATCCTTTGCATGGCGAAATCTAGATGAAGAGCCTCTTTGGAAGAAACAGGTCCCCAAGGATCCTGCTGTGCCGGGGAAGGGCTGGAGCCTTGCCTGTCCTGGGCAAGCTGTGGGATCAGCAGAAGGGGAGCACAGCCCACACAGGGACAGTGTCCTCGCCCCTGCTCGGTATCACTGTTGTCCCTGTGGTACCTGCTGGCTCTGCTACAGGATGGGCATGGCCACATCTGGCTACATCTGGGCGGCGGATGCCCTGGTGCGGGGAGCAGAGTGTACTCACGCCTGTCCAGCCTGCTCCTGTCCCCTCCTCCCGTCCCCTTTCCCACCCTGGTTCACACCTGGGCCCAAGGGGACCAGGAAACAAGGCAGGGCTTCCACTGGGGCAGCCACATCACCTTCCTTTGGGGAAGGAAACCAGCACGGAGAATCACCTAGGTGGGAGACAAGGGTCTTCTCATCTACCCTCAGCTTTTACTCAGTTCTTACCGTGATGCTTTTCCTACAGCAAGGCCCTGCCTGAGCAGTGCCAGGAACACAACCCCCATGGACAATGTGTAGGATTTGACCTTCTGTGTAAGGAATCCCTCACCCATCTCCAATTACAGGGTTGTCAGGTCACACCTCCTTACCTGCCACCCCAGCTTTGACCATAGTGTCATACCATAGTATCAGCGGTTAATAAGAAAAAAGGTTAAATTGTTTGTCTAAGGAATCATAGGGAAATCTCCTACTATCTCCAAGTCCACAATATAACTGGTTGTGTTACTAATTAAATGTCCAGTGTGTGTGTGTCTCAGGAGTAATTGCCAATAAAGCTTCTGCACTGTGTCAGCTCAGTTTCACATACTCCTCTGACATGTTTGCAGTGGCAACTGAAACTTTATAGCTCCCTGAGAAAATATTTCTGTTATAAGGTATACATACAAACATACACGGTCTGAGAATTGCTTTCATGTTGGAAACAGGATCATGGAGTTTGCAAGAGGAACAGTGATGGAAAGAGAGTATATCTTTGCTTTTAAAGCAAGGTGTCTAGAAATGACTCAATTATCTCAAGAGAATAAGTTATCAGTTACTATAATTGTTATTTTATGAGTCCTACTCATGGACCTGCAGTCTTTGTCCCTAAGAGTTTCCAATCTCAGCATAAACCAGGGGATGACAGATAGCTACAGAGAGAAGGGAACTAAAAAGGGGGAAAAAAGACAACACTGGCCATCTTAATAAGCCAGAGTTTTAGCTCTATAAGTCTTGAGGATATTTTGTAGTCATCACAAAAAGGACTTTTGAGGATGGACATGAAAAAGAGCAAAGGGAAGACACTGAGATGTGTAAAGGGATTTCCTTCCCTATTGCAAGGGATATCAAGGGAGAAAGAAGAGATATTTGCTTCAAAAATTAAATGCTTTAACAACCAGACAGTGGAAGTTGACAAATGTAATCTCCTTTCCTTATGCAAATCATTCATGAGTCCATCCCAGTTCTTGAAGATGTATTGGTCATTCATCATCTAGAGAAACCATATCCAGATGCACAGATGGTTCACACATTACTTTAGCCATTCTCTATTTTTCAGGGTCTATGCCTAGTAACCCCAGCTTCACGGCATTATTTTGGCTCCCAAACATGTTGAATGAGAGAACTATCTAATGACAAATAGTGACAAATAAATGTCAAACAACTCTTGTTCTCATAGGACTATGGGTATTTAGCTTTGCCAAATCTTCATTTTCTCTTTTCAGTAGCCTCCCAGGAATACTGAAGCAAATTTGAGGATGCGGTCGTAGAGCTCCACAAGGATTTAAGTCAAGCTTTTAGACAAGTGGTCTCATTTTAGGTTTCCTGGTTTTCACCAGAGCTGAGAAATGGGCAGCCACATAACTCCATGCAGGAACCAGTGCTCACACAAGACCTGGCCAACTATTCATGCTATGGGTCTCATTTCTAGAGGATATCAGACTGACAAGCCTCAATGTCCTCTGGATGTAGTGTAAACCCATTTCTTCATATGAGCCTTTTCCCAAAGAACACCACTGCCTCATACACAAAAAAAACATAAAGAAGACTCCAAGGAATTAAGACAAGATTACAGGAAAAGGAGATTTTTGTTAATGATTCCCAAATGACAGCCCAAGCACTCTGACTAGCCAAGCGTATTACCTCTTCACCTATTGTATGACAGTCCAGCCTGATGGAAAGACTAAACAAACAGGGGCAGAAAGGCTTAATTTCCCCATGCTGACACCAAAACATCGACAATTATTCACAGCATCATGTCAGCGCCCCACTTCTGTTTCCTCTTCAGGAGGAACCAGAGATAATAACACTGACTTAACTACTCTACCAGGTACCATTGAGATTAATTTTTTTTCCAGTCATGCAGGTCACTAACCAGTATGTTTCATCATGGCATTCTCCCCAGTCCCCAGATTCTGACTCCTGTGCTCCGTCAGACTGTCTCCTAAACCTCTCACCTCTTTCTGCTATCAGAGTATCTACAGCAAACCGAAGGTCACTTATCCTACTAGCATGGTAAAATTAAAAGTCGAGTTCAGCTTGCTATAATGCTCCTACAGAAAGTAACAACTGTTGAAACAAAAATGGAACCGGAGCTAATTCAGCATTTAGAAGTAACCACACTTCAGCTTCACACTCTCACATATTTCACTGTCTCTTGTCATCCATATCAGACAGATACCTAACTATATTTGCCAGAGTACTCTTATGTGGTATGTAGCCCATGCTATAGTCAAAGCCATCTGCTCAGACATATTCTCCTGAAGAACTGACACTGGAGAATGAGAATAGGCAATTAAAAGCAATTCTGTGAGCAAAATTTGCTTTTTAACCTGACCCTTCACAAAAATGCTGAGACAAGAATGGGGGTGAGGTATTATCTTGGATTTCCTACTTTAAAAGAAGCCAAGTTTGGATCCCATCACACCAAGTTTATTTCTAATAAGACTCACTGTGATCATCCACAATGACTTGTTGGCTACTAGTACTTGCTCCATAGCACATTGGCTTCACTTGGACTATGTGCAGAAGTAAAAGCCTGAAACATCCACCCCCCCGTAATAGTTTTAGTTAGCACTGGAAATCAAGAAGTGGGCACAGAGAAGAGAGTTTATGCTAGCCAAGGCACTCCAGTTTTCAAATCTAGATCTTCCTGGGGAAAAACTAAAGGACCATGCAAGGACAGATGTGAAGTCTTGGAATTTGAATCTAATCTTGTCAGATGCCCCGTTACAATCTAGTGAGACACATTAATGTGAACAAACGTGATCAGTCTGGCAGCACTCTCATGCAGGCAGAAATGCTAGTTTCACAGGAATAATTAATAGCCCTTTTCTGCCACTGGGCTAAACAAGGAGAAAAGAAAAAGAACAGGGTAAGGTAAAAAGAGAGTACAAGAGAGATGAAGAGGATACAAATGTGAATTTGATAATGACAGGCTTCGATAAGGACCTACACTGAAGAAAAGAAGGAGAGCAGCTAAATGGAGAGGGTATCATGAAATTAGACTAAACAGGATTTTGATTGACCAAGAAGGAAAATGCAGGGGGAAAGCCAACAACAACAACCTGAAGAGCACCTAGAAATTCCAAACCAAAAGGCTTGGGCTTGTGCATGCTTTCCTAGATGATCAGCCTGAGACAGAACCAAACAGCAAAAGAAGAGAGAAACAGAAAATATTAATGAGTTAGCCTTCAGTTAGCCATTTGCTGTCAGCAGTCGAACAAAGAACTGACTTACTCAGCTCCGTGATGGGTGTGAAATCCATTGGATAAAGTTTTCCATATGTACATGCCCTCGTCTCCCCCAAATAATCAGCTCTTCTAAAATAAATCAGTGATTTAAATAAGTAAATCATTCTCCCTCTCCAACTGAGAGGTTCCCATTAGTCCCATAGCATCCTGCTCTGCCCCCCCCAACACCAGTGCCAGACTGGTGAGTGCCCAGTTTCACAGGGAGCAGAGGGGGTCAGTGCCTCAGACTGAGCTAAGGTACAGCAAGCTCCAAAGCCTTCACACCAGTTCTAACATCCAGGTTATAAACTTCTGAAAAATACGGGTTCATAATGAAAATACTAACACACCAAATCCTATAATACTCACATTTACTGTATGAAGCTTTATATTATCCCATAAAAATAAATAAAACACATCAGCTATCATATAACCATGGGGATTTCTTCTTGGTTTTTTGCTCAGATCATTGTTTTCCGTACAGAGGAAAGGGGTGATTTTTGTCTTATCTTACAGTTTAATGTTTTTCTCTTCTTTTTTTGAACAGACGTTTGCTGTGATGTCTGTAATCCAGCTCTCAGGCTACATAGTTTCTTCTGATATACTGTGATCAAGTCCCAACTGGTTGGTCTAGATTCTTCACATGTATCTCTTTAGATAAAGCTTTTGCAGGAGGGAGAAGGTAGAAATAGAGTTGCCACAAGCCTTGGATTTGGCTAGTTTATCTTGCACCCTACTCCACTTTGCTGAAGGACATTAATTGTCCTGAGGTGTCCATGGCCTGCACATTTTTTTCCGTTTTTTTTCCCCTCTATTACCCTCCCACCAGCAGAAATCATAACCGTGTGAGCAGCAATGCCAAAAGGCAACAATTCATAATCAGCAGAGTGATTACAAAGGAGCCAGCAGCAATGCTGGAAGTTTACAGCACTTCCTGCGCACAAAACTACATGGTAAAAAAATTTGCAGCAGAGAGTAAACAGGCTTAATGGGCTCTAGTTTAATTTCTTTTTTATAATCCTGTAGTGAGAGTATATAATGCTTGGAAAAAGCGCTATGCTGACAGCACAGAAGGTGCAAGTGCCCTGCTTAGCTGCACAGCACGTACGGCATGGACACGAGAAGGTGTTCGATATGCGTGCCCAGGTGGCATTGGGCATTGCCCGAGGTCGACCTCGCAAGGCTGCCAGCCCGACTGCAGCAACAGCCTGACCCCCACCGCTGGGAATGCCCTGTCTCACCCGCTACCCAGGACACAACGGCATATTTGCGTTATTGAAAAAGTAACACGAGCAATATGAGGCCACTGAAAAGCTTCAGTGATTTTCCTATCCTTTTTTAAACAGACTGCATTTCCAGATCCCAGGCACAGAGGATGTTCCCCGTCTGGAGCTTCACATATGCAAGAGTCAATGTGTTTTTCTCTTACCCTCCCTGCGCCTCCTCAGAGCTCCCGCAGCCAGGGAAAATTCCCAGCTAGGCTGGCTCCAGTGCAGACCAGCTACTGGGAAGAATAACAGGTTACAGAAGGCTAAAACCTTTGAGTCATCTGACATGATTAGGGAGAAGAAGTCAGCTCATCTTCCATATCCTTTGCCCAATCTAGTCTTTACTCTGGATATATCAGGATGTGGAGGAAAACCTCTGGCACTGACAAGTGGCTATCTCCTACACAGCAGTGGAGAACCACGGAGAAGATATATCACTCTCCATCACTGATTTTAGTAAGTGCATCCTTCCCCACTCTTTTGCCAGATGCAAAAATGGAGCACACAAAATGAGACTCAAAAACCCCCCCAAAACGCCATCCATTTATAAGGGAGTGGAAAAAAGAGATGTCAAAGGGAAAAAACCAAAACACACATCATACTCTCTGTTAGACAGATACACTTCAACATTTCACATTTGGAAAAATATTTATTTGTCAGACAGGCTGCAAGGGATTCCCTGTCTTTTTAGCCTCTAGGGTGAAAAGACTGTAAACCCTCTCTTTTTAAACAAAGGCCTTTACCACAGTCTTGGTCTGCTTTTCTAAGAGATCAAGCAATTTATACTTTTAATCTCGTGTGATAATCATGGAGCTGCTTAACTCTAAATACTGCCTGAGACTGTGAGCTGAATTGGTTATGGTCTCATTAACTGTTCAGGGCTGCCTTGACATCCTAGCCAGGGGACGGTGAAGAGAGTTCCCGAGGCGGGGGAACAGTCCTGGTCTAATTTTCCCTAAAGCAATGTGGAGGGATTGGGTGACTCTTTCATCAAGTCTTGTAAATACAGAAGCCTTCAAAATTGTCTTTTGCATTTAATACTTAGGAAAAATGGCCTTGTCCTTGAAAGGCGACAGGTATGGTGGATGGTCTGCCTCAGTTTCCCTGGGAGCAGAGGGAAGAGACAAGAAAACCCTCGGCATGATAAGGATAATGATACAACGTTCAGCCTCATGAGCTAGAAAAGAGGGTTGATAGACTCTTGGATCTTTCATTGCAAATAGTCCCCATTGCTGGGGACAAAATGCCAGAATGACCACTTCCGAAAAGGTGACCTGTATCCCAGGGGCCACAGGAAGAGAAGCTAGAGCCCACAGTGGCTGTCACTCCCAGGGAGATGGTCCTGGGGAGAAGTCACAGGCTGAATTGCCATCCCTAAATGTCCCATAGATTTCAGTTTTGCAACCTGAAACAGAGTCACTCTGTGACATCTCCTGTTGCACCACTAAGAGCTGGACTTTTAGCTACAACAGTGGACATTAGATACAACAGAGGATAAGTTCACCTTCAACAACTTTGATGGAAAACAAAACCACAGGAAAAAAAGACTTGGAAAAAATGGTCAAAGTAAAGCATCCACACATGAGGATTCACTCAAGAAAAGGAGTTTCTGAAGCAATGAAAAGACCATCAGAAGCATTTTTGCCTCTCAAAGCAGGGTATCTAAAAAGAATTGAATGTGATAGACACGGCTATACTGTAGGAGTACTGCAAGAGCTACAAGTCTCCAGTTTTCAATATTTTCAGAGAATATATATCTGTAATGTGAATGGGAATGTGGACAAGTGTTGATGAAGAACTTAGATTTTTCTTTTAGACTCCAACTTTTATAAAGTTGAGATATCTATGTATACAGATGTGGAAGGTATCTGCAAGATCAGATCACTATGGTTTGTATAAATCTTTTTACCAGTTTCGCACTGCTTTAGTTTTGCATTCACAAATTGTTACTTCTTAATGAAAAAAGCATGAGGACTAATTTTTTTTATTGATCACCACTTTAGGCCATCTTCAAAACATGAGCCCAGTTTTACTCAGAAACTCAGCCTGACCTGGGGAAATTTCAAATGACTCAGCCATAGAATGAGCCTCATAACTGACATCAGGGTGAAACGCACTGGATAGTTCACGAGGTGTTGACAGTAACTCTAACGGTACATAACCTTGATGACCGGGTTGTTTCTTTGAATGGCTCACAGCTTCCAGCAGCTCCCTAAAGGAGAAATGGGTTGTGTTTTCATTTCCCTCTCTAGAGGAGAGAGCCCTGCAGAGGTGACAGGAATGAGCCAAACGCTAAGGAAAAAAAACCAAACAAAAACAAAAAATAAGATTCCTTAGAAATTTCTAAGCAACATTGCAGAAGAATAATCCCACCATCTGTTCAAGAGAAGTGCGTTGTCCAATCTGGACCTAAATGCACTTCTTGCAAAGATCCAAAGCCTGCAACATGGTGAAGCGACGTACTGTGCAGACAGACCCAGCAGCACGAGAAGAATATGACTCAGGATGTCTTCATCATCTCTCCAGGTAATTTTTTCAACAACTAACTTTTCTAGCACGCTGTAATAAAGATCTGCAAAAGTGAAAGCACCAGCAAGGCAGATAAAGAATTTTATTTCGGAGACGTGGCCTGAGAATAATTTAAAGACCTAAATGAAGGGATTCCTGAACATTGTCAATTATGATTCACATCACAACCTCTACAGTCACAGTTCAGGGTGATAAGAAGTTGATTAAAGAGTGCCCTCTTTTAAGACATCGTAGAGACTGAATTAATTCACACACAGGATTATTTCTTCAATTCATGCCTGTAGTCATTGGTGAAATAAATAGAGAAAGCTATGAGCTGCTGTTTTGGGGCAGGAAGGGGAGAAAATTGCTCCATTTGAAAATTTCTATATTCTTTCGTCTAATACCTAAAACAGCAGTCACAACAAGCCACGTACTTTTCTACTGAATGAGGGAAGGGATAGTAGAAATGTCCTATCCCACAGCTCCCCAGTTCTGACTGCATACAGATCTTTCCGTACTGCTCTGCTGTCTAGAGAGTAAAGGGACAGAAGGAACTAGGAACAGGATAAAGGTAGTAATTACAATAAAATATCAGCATTTTTAAGCTAAGTGTCTGCACTTAGGAGGAAAAAAAGGTTTGGGTTTCAAAGATGCTATTGCATGCAGTAATACTAAGAAACTATCATGCTGAAGATGTTCTGCAAATTTCTTTGGGAAGATTTTATGCAGCAGTTGACAGATATTATTATATGTATGTATGTTTGTGTTCTATACAAAAATTCCCATGCTGTGGTATTATGTTACGAGAGCTCGTGAGAATGTGGTGGAATGGTGAACACTCATCCATCACCTCCCAATGAACTACTCAGAAGTCCATTTATTTATGACAAGGTAAAATCATTTTGCTGTTTTCTGGCTAGTAGCAAAAAAATGGAACTACACAGTACACTTATATTTGTAGACCTACATTTTTAAAAATGACAAGTTAGATGTCCGGTGTGAGAAACTTTTTTAAAAGTTACTTCATCTTTCCCTCAGAGTTGGATGTCCACTGTCTTCTCAAAAGCAGACCCTTTCTGAGGTTTTTGGAGGGGATCCAAATCACATCTCTTTCAATGTATAGGATCCAAAATCCAGACAATTGAGGACCGTTTCATTCTGTTGCCTCTTCAGCACCACATTTTTCTTAGAGAAATGGAAAAATCAAACTGATTTACACTGAACCACACCATTATTATTATTATTAAGTTTAAGTAGGAACACATAAAAAACAGAGAAGACTGTACAAAATCTACAAAGTTTGTATCCACCCAGAAAAAAAATTATAAAGCTAAACTCTATCATGATAACTACTTATGATCAGAGATTTTTCTTCATCAGGAGATCTCTTACCATACTCACCATTTGCCTTTTGGCTCAGGTAATTTTCTTTTAATTTCCTAAAAACAATAATCTTTCCAAACTTCTTATTTGTTCTGGCAATTAACTTCAGCCTATTTATTTTCTTCAAATTTACATACCTAAGGTAAAAAGACCTTTGAGAGGCAGATTTTGTCTTCCAGGGTCTTTTGGAGGTTACAGCAGTAAATTACAGATTCTAAACTAATATGCATATAAGAAAGTAACAGAACTTGGAAAGTGGCACACTTAAAAATATTAGCAGCTAAGGACATAATAAAAATTAATAATGAAAAAGGCACAAGATGTTGTGATGCTTCCTCAAGGCTGGTTTTCTGATTTCAGAAGCAGCCAATATTGAATGCTCTGGAGAACAGGGCAATTCATCTATTTCTACAATACTTTGCTAGAAAGCAAATGTTGGCCTGACCCCAGCTGGTGATTAGGTTATACTGAGGAGTTTGAGGATTGATAGCCCTTGTCATTTTAAATTAGCACTAAATGTAGTTGAGGATGTTATTCTTATTTGGGTAAATATTGCATTCTTTTTGCAAATCATCTATATTAAGGTATTTGTCTCATAAAATAGATTGAGGTTCACTATTAAACTATGTGCAGTATAAAAAATAGCGCATGTAATTCATTTTTACAAGTGTTGCCTTTAACTTTCATCAGTAAGAGCCCTTGACAGGCCATTCAAGATTTTCCAAGCCTCTATCAGCTCCTATCTTTTTCTTTCTTCCCCTTTCCATACTAAATAGACAAGACTTCTGATCTAACACCAGAAAATGACAAAAAGCATTCATCTGGTTTGTGTTTGGAGTCTGTAACATCCTTCACAGAGTTTTCTCTTTTGTTGGAAGATTTACTGTTATTTTACATTTCTCTAAAATAAATTATGCCAAATATAATATACACATAGATATTTCTCCAAGAATATATAAGTCCATCTAATCTTACTTGTGAATGTTAAATACTTTGGAATAGCTTCTTCATAGGGTGTGCAGGGGGGGATTGTTAACATTTTCCAGCCATCAGCCTTGTTTTAGTTAAGTTTCAACTTATTTGAATAACTGTAGAGAACCGTATTCCTCTTCATCAGCTTGATCATATCACCACAGCATGTGTAAGGCATTAGGAGAGCTTTTGTCCAGTTGTGCTAAATGCAAAAATCATGACTCCAGGAATGAGATAATTCTTTGCCCAGGGAAGGACAAGGGCCCGTTAGAGACTTCTCGGGTGCATTTTCTGCGACTGGAGTGTCCCCAGCTCTCCCTCCACTACAGGTCCGGCACACCTTTCCTAGGGACTTAAAAGAAGTATATCACTTTACTGTGACTGGCTACGCTAGCATTTAGCTTTTGCTCTAATACAATCCTGGAGAAAATGCTTAATTTCAAGCACTAGAGTAATTCCATTGAATTCAGCAGAACTATTTGTATGCTTAGAAAAAATATGTATATAAGTGTTTTGTCGTATTTTGACAATAATAGGCAGGCACTGAGGCATTAGATGATGGAGATTAAATATATAAGCCACTCATCTTCCACCAACTTCCTTCTCTTGAAGACAATTTAAAATTTTCTGGCTGACGCACAGGAGATGGGAAAATACAATGAGGAAAATGTCACGCGTCTCCTCAGAATTGTTAAATATCTTCAGCTAGCTTTTCTTACTATATTTGCCCCTTCAGAAACATGAGGCCTACTAATTAAGCAAGGACTGGAGACTTGTCAAGATTATGAGAGCACCACTATGACATAACCATAATTCTTGATGACATTTCCCTTTCCGCATCCAGAAAAATCTATCACACTTTCTGAGATGTGACCTTCATCTTGTTAAATGAATACTATAGCAAAGAGCTCGTTTGACCTCTCACCTGCCCTCCCCTCTCCACCCTCCGCCTGGCCTCAGCGAGTCTGTCAAGCTTGTTTGCTTCATACTAATTAGCTTGATTTCTTTGACTGTTTTTACTTAGCACACTACCTTTTTTTTTGTCTCTCTTTTCACTCTGCATGTAGCTCTTAGGACCACACGTGTTCTCCTTTCCGACTATCTAACTTGCCCATCAGATTGCTCTCTTTTTTTCTTCAACCTCGGTGTGAAACTCCTTGTTTAGCCACATGTTTGTCTTTTCTTGGTACATTCCTTGCTAGCAGAGGAGCGGATCACACGGTTTTCTTTCTCTAGTCTTTATTTCTTGGGGTTTTCTCTTCCCTTAGTCCCATTCCTCAGCCCATTTAATTTTTATGACTGTGTAGCTTATCCTCTGGAGAAACGCAAGTCTGACTCCAGCATCTTTTTGTTCTCCTTCTCCTCATTTAGCATTCATTTTTGCTGCAATCTCAGACCTAATGAGATTGTGATCAATGCTTCCCAAGCTGCCCCCTTCCTACATGTCTTCAATCATACCTTGGCTGTATAATCTACTATGCTCTTCTTTCTGTCATTTGGTGAACGTATATAGTTAATGTTAAAAGCAATCTGGAACCACAAAACAAAGCTTTATTTTCCCCTCCACTTAATAAAGTGGAATCTACCTTGGTAATTACAGAACTTCCTTTGAATCCTTTCTCATGTGAATGCTGTGATTTATGTGTTTATTTTTTTGCGGAGTCATTTTAGAATCCAGCTCTTCCTATTTTGGAAACTCAATACATTCCAGCTTTCAGCCTACTCGAGGAAAAAAGCAAAACAAGTATGACAAAATACCCTTTCACACACAATTATCTACGAGGCAATCACTATCCCATAATATTATCTCACAAAATAACCAGCTCTCAGGCAACATTAGCTTATCCCTGCAATGTTTGTGTGTATGTCCTTCTTTTACAAGATACCCTGGATTTCACAGGTGGTGGGGGGCACCTTGGGATGCCGTGGTTGGTTACCATTGTAATTAACCAAATTTAATCAGCGCTTGAATAAAGGGCTGGAGCAGTCACGAAAGCCCTGTGACGCCAAGTGAAAACATTGAGCCTCCTCTCTGCCAGATGGAAACCCAAGGCTAGAGCTCCTGGAGCTGTACTGATTTACAGCAGCTTAGGGCTTCTCTGCTTTGCCTGTGTTCAAGAGAAGGGTCTTCACCTGACTTGTTGACCGTGATGATAAATTGTCTTCCTTCAAAAGAAACTAAGGTGAAAATCACATCCACACCTTTGGCTCAGCCAAAGGCTCCCATTTAACTTCCAGAAGAGAAAACTTGGTGTTTCTCTAACCCAGTCATAATCAAATGAATTTTGCTTTAAGGACTGACAGCAAAAAAGATGAGTCCCATGTCTCAAAAGATTTTGAGGTTTTGACTTTTTTTTTAAGCCTTACCGTCTCTGCTCCATCGTGTGCCTTTTCCTTTGTACATTATTTGTCTTAGACTGGTAGCTCTTTCTGACAGCTTGTGTGTTATATATGAATGCGGTTTCCACATTGTACGAGCTATGACAACACAAATCATCCAGACGGATTACGAGGGAACGGCGCAGTTCATCCTCTTTACGCCACAAAGCAGGGCCGAAGGGGTTGTGGCGGGGGGGAGGCTGCCGGAGCTCCCTCCAGGGTCTCCCCTGCCCAACCTGGAGCACTGGGGCACCATGGAAGAGCCGGCATTTCACTTCCAGGACTTCAGGGGCTTCGGGGATCCACACAGGAGATGAAACCAATTTATGATCAGACCTCTGCACATCTGTGCCACTATGGAAAGGTAATAAATATCAGGGAAGGAAAGGATATCGCACACTCGATTTGAGAAAAACTGAAAGTCCTATGCCACAGGCCAAATATAGAACTCCATTAACCGTTGTGAAGCACTGTTGATGAGGAGAGTAAAAGAACAGCCCAGGAGGAAATTAATAATTCTGTATTAAGTGCAGGGCTTGGATGGTGTTTGGTAAATAAAGCCTGGGGTCATGCATTGACTGATGGGGAAAAACAAAATATTGAATAACTACCAGTTCAGCAAACACCATCCCTCCTGTGCAGGAAAGGAAGAATTTTGCCTATGTATTAAAGAGAATATTATCACTTGATCAAAATTACATCAGAAAGTTATGCGCACAAAGGGGTTAAATAAATTTCCACAGCAGCTTCAATTCTTCTGTTCCCTAATTTTGGGGCTCTTCACAGTTTTCTCTGAATGTAGTCCTTTTGTATATTTTCTTATGTAGTTGGTACCTTTTTGTTGTTGTTGTTTCACTAAGAAAGTTTAAAAACAAGCAGCTTACATGAACCTACGTCAGCTTCAACATTATGCAAGTTTACTTGCATTTCTAAATCTTCTGGTTACAGCAAGGCTTGTAGGCTAATTGTAGTACATTGTGGGAGGAAAAGACTTGGATCTTTGTGCTGAAGGACGGAGAAAGGCTGTCTCTAGGCCTTTAATGATTTAGAGGTGTCTGGATTAAGCATCACCTTTCTCCACCCTCATGCTGGAAAAGGGAGAGCTGGTCCAGCCCTGCTTACTGGGGAGTGCAGATAGGGTCCGTCTCCTTCCCTGCAGCGGAGACTGGGTCCTGGTGCTCCTGCTGCAGCCCGAGCTTCTGCCGCGCTGCTCCTGGGGTGATGGCAAGGGCATGGCCCTTCTCAGCATTCATGTTGAGTCTTTCCAACACCACAAACCCAGACCCAAGCCAGGAACGTAAACTTTTCAAAATTTGTATCTCACCCAAAGCTCTAGCTGGCATTTTGGAAGGAGTGGAAGGGAGCACAAGGAAAAGAATAAGCACCATTCTCTCTGTTTTGAGTCTTTTTCTTGCCAAATTTCAAAGGTCTTTTGCAAAAGATAGACAGCCTAGAGCTTCTAAAGACAAAGATGAAAACATGACAAAAGATGAAAAGATGACAAAGAAGAGGAAGGAGATACGTGAGGAGGAGAAGGAGGAAGAAGAGAAGAAGAGGTTATCACAGAAAACCTGGAAAGGTACACTAATGGTGTTTCACTACCTGATCCACCATAATTTTAATGCAAGTCAACAAGACTGACTGCTCAAACTGGGCTTTATAGAGACGAAATTGCACATAATAAATGACTCGTGACTGAAAATTAGAAAGACATACCATTAATGGAGAAGCCTCTGAGATGAGTGTGGGAAACTGATAAACAGGTGTCAGAGGTGAAAAGAGTTGGTGAAAAGAACTGAGGCAGTGCAGGGCTGGAGTGCTGGGAAAAGCAGGCAGACACCAAGCCATGAAAGCAATGACAAGAAACAGAAGTCTGCCCCAGAAAAGCTGCTAAGCTCAGGGGGTAACTCAAAATGTAAGTATTCCAGGGGTTGATTTTAGTATTTTACTACATGAGCAAACCACTTGGAATTAATAAGATTGTACAAGGAACAATGTCATTCAACACAAAGATTGGAAACGACAATCAATATAGATCTGTGCATCCTCTTTCAGAGAAGTGATCATAGAAGCTAATGAAATGCAGATAAGTGCATTAGGTTTTCCTCTTTTCGTGTACCCTCTTATCCTGTCATTTAAAACTCAAAATCAATCTGAGTTACCTTAAGTGGCAATACTGTATCTTTAATGCTTGATTCATTTGTTGTGAAATATAGTCAAAATAATAATTTGAAAGGGAAATTTGAAAATGTCAGATAGTAAATGCATATTTTACTTATTTTAATGTTTGTTGATTTGAGGCTTTGAGGGCAACATGGTAAATATTCGGTTTGGCTGGCACAAACTGTGCAGGAATCTAATAGAAAGCAATATTGTTGAAAATGGATATCAATTGAAAACAGAGAGCAGTGTCAACTATTCCCCACTGGGAGCAGACAACAATAAAACAAGTCAAGCATTACACAGTTGAGCCTGCCAAATGTCATTAGAGTGTAGAAAAAAGTAAAGGCACATACGAAGAGGGGAGAAAAAAAACACACTCGCTTTATTTATATTTTTCCCCTGGACAATTTAGTAAGATAAAACTAGGGGGGGAAACCCTGAAGTTTAAATTCATTATAATGGTGTTGTCAGATAATTTGGAGAAATATATCATCCCATTTGGAATTAAGAAAACCAGAAAGATAAAGCAGCGCAGTTTAATACTCCCAATTGCAAAGACATCTCCCAACAACCGCACAGCAAATTACATGGGAGTGCAATTTTAATTTTTAAATATCTTTTTTTTTTTTGCTAAGTCTTAATACTGAGATTATAGCATTAGGTGGAATAATTAGGAAAATTTATTTTAAGCTCTGCTGAAACAACAATTAAAAAAAAAAAAAACCCAACACAGACCCAAACCCACGAGGAAAGGATTTTTACACCGCATCGTTAA
>NW_009188137.1:0-3329 GCF_000690835.1 Fulmarus glacialis
CACCTGGTCTGGGTGCAAGGGTGCCCGGGTGGCGGTGGGGGGGGCAGCGGCCTGGCGAGGGCCCCCACCCCCGGTGAGCTCCCCAGGTGCCCCCTACCCCTGAGCCCCTTGCGGGGGTGGCCGAGGGTGCAGCTGGGGAGGTGCATTAGCGCTGTGGCAGCCCCTAATGGTGGAGGGGCAGTGGGTTTCAGAGATAACACCACCCTCCTTCCGATTAAATACAGATTAAAAAGAAAAAAAAAAAAACCAAAAACCACCACCCCTAGCCACTCTATCGAAATGAGGTAGGAGGGGAAAGGAAGCAGCCCCTGATCCAGAGGGCTCCTTCCAAGTGGGAGCAAGTCTGCAGCACATGCATTCAGCAGGCGTAATTGGGCTGCTCTTCCTGGACCAGAGCTGATAAAGTGGACGAAGAGCTCAGCCTCCACAGCAATATGCCAACGCTATGGCAACCTAAATCCAGCTCCCTCCTTATCAGCTGCAGTGATTATATAATTGGAAGAACAGTTTTGCATCTGTCTTTTGATGCAGATTGTTATTACCCCCAGGTGAAAGAGCAACTTCTAAAGCAAACAGAAAATCAGCCAGGTGGAAGAAAGTTCTGTTCCCTGATAGTGCTCGGGCTGCCATTTATTTACAATCTATTTTTATTTTGTGCAAACAGCGCCCGAAAGGTTAAATTGATCAGTAGTCAAGAAAACCTGGTGGCAAGGAGATGGGAGCAAACCAATCACAATGTGGAATGGAGTAACTGAAGCAACCACAGATTCCCAGTTGCAAGGTAGAGATAAAAAAGATGAGTAGAAGGCAAAGCTAGGTCTGTGATCCTGGTCTGCTCCTTGCTTATAGGAGGGAAGATTGATTTACTCCTGTGTCCTTCTCAGTTGCTGGCAGCCAGGTGAATGTTCCAGGTACTACTGATGCAAGACAAATTTTTATGTCTGTTCTTGAAATGTGACTGACGCGACTAGGCCTCTGCTGGCAGTTGCTTTCTGCACATGTCTGTTGTCAGTTAGCCCCTTATCAGCCTACCTGAACAGCCTTACGCTCGGGAGCCTGGGCAGCAGGGGAGCTGGCGTAATAGCGGCTTACTTAAAATAAATAAAATAAAAAAGCATGCTAGAGGCCATTAGTTAGATTGTGAGGACTGTGGGGAAGAGGAATTGTAAGTGCTTTGTTGACTTCTTAACTGCTGATTTGGGTAGGCTTGTAAAATTCTTGTTTTACGCTTTTGAATGTGACTTTGTACCCTGTAAGTCTTTCACCCTAAAGTAAGAATTTCCTCATTTTTTTGGATGTTAAAATATAAGTCCACTGTATTTTCATTGCAGTCTCCTATTGCACAAAGAAAAGGGAGCTGATAGTATTATTTGTTGATGCTGAGACACCTTTCAATGTTTATTTTTGCTACACAATGGGATGTATTTTTATAGCAATTAATTATTCATTATTACCATAGAGCATGTGTTTATCTAGAAAATTTTCAAAACCCACCCGACAAGCACCAGAAAAAGCTTTCAAACCTAACTACATCACATTTAATGCACATGTGGGACCGGGTGGAATCCTAGATGGGCATCTTTAATGCGTTCCTTCATAATATTTTGAAAACTTGCTCTCATAATACAAAATGGAAAATCAGTTTGCAAACCCACGTTTTACAGCCCTCTCAAGGGAGGGACCAGCATGAGTCAACCTGGCCTCTGGTGCCGCAAGTTTCAATCTCAAGCGTAGTTTAACCATCTAGTTAAATTTCGCTGCTTGGGATTCCGGCCTTCGGCGGGATCCTTCCTGGTGGGATTTGGTGACCCGCCAGGAAATGAAACAAAACCCGTAGTTTCGCCGTGTTTTTCAGTTCCAGGGATGAGGTGGAGGTGGGAGGGAGCGCGGGTGGGGGTCCGGGTGCCGCCTCTCCCAGGAGGTGGCACTACAGGGCTGCGGAGCCGGGAGCCGCGCCGCGCTCCGGAGGGCTTCGGCAGAAGACGCTCCTGGGTCTGCTTCATCCATCCCCTGCTTTTCAGGAGGAAAGGCCAGATGTAGCCCTGGTAGATAGGTATCTATCCCGGAATAAAATTCATTAGGATTGAAGAGCCCCTGGTAGGTCATTTATTCCATACAGTACTGATCCTCTGAGCGAAAAGCCGTTTCTGATACCATGTCTGAACTACCCTTCCTTCAGTTTCAGATAATGCCTTTGGGCTTTGTCCTTATTGCATATTTTGAACAGATTTCTACCTGCTGCTTGTAAAAAAGAACCCCCTCAGGTATTTGTCAACCATAATTAGGTCTTCTTGCAACCTCCTTTCCTAACCTGCACATATTCTGTTCTTGAAATCTTTCCCTGTAAGACACTCTTTTCATAGTCCTTGTATCTTTTGTATCTGCTAAATTAGGAACTAATTAGCATTCCCTTTATTTCTCGGAAGCCTATTGACAGTGAGAGGGTCAAGTCACAAGCATAGTCCCTAATGCATTTTCTGACCTGAAGTCAGGGTCAAACCCACAAATATTCCCCTTAACTTTGCAGGTATAAATACACAGATGATTGTGTACACTTCACAGCTGATTTCAGTTGAAATCTGTCTCATGCTGTGCTACAAGACAAAACCATTGGAGATATGGACTAGAATTTATTGGATGTTTGCTTTAATTTTCTGCTCTATTTTTAGAATGCCAATTTTTCCTGCAATTTTTTGGGGCAATGCTTTTACCTGTAAGAGAAACCGTGCTCTTTCCGTGGTGGCAAAGCGACCAGATTAGCAAACTGAGTCTTCATTTTTGAGTGTTTGTTTTTATGGTCTCGTTTTGCTGTAAAGGTTTGTCAGAACAGGCATTAGTTGTGGGGCATAAAGAGTACTGCTAAGTGGTTTGAAACAGCTTATCTTCAGGATTTTGGGAGGGAAAATCTGAATCACTGTTTTAAAATACAGAACTAAAATTCCAATCCCCAGGGATTTCAGAATAGATGCTTGTATTTATAAAGTAAGATCTTCTACCTCAAAGTACTTGGAACATGCAGTAAGTGTTCAGCTTGTAATTCAACATAATATGAAATAGCAGTGTAATATAAAAATATTTAAAATAATGTTAAATAACAGTACTTCAACATTTTGCATAATACAGTGCACTGCATTTACTTGTGAAAGTTGCCAGTAGAGCCTTCAGGAAAGTATTTAAGTGCTTTCAACCGTTTCCTATCCTTAAAAGGAGTATTTAAGTATCCTGCTAGCGGCATGGAATTTAAAGTATATACTTTTGAAAGATTTTCTTTGAAATCATCTTTAGTCATCCAGACCAATTTGGGTTAGGTCACCATCCGTGTTCATGCT
>NW_009188137.1:3360-41475 GCF_000690835.1 Fulmarus glacialis
CATGAAGTTCGTGAGTTTCTGCCATCACGAATCCTGACTTTGGAAGCCCTAGCTGGTGCGCTTTCTGCAACCAAGACACCCTTACAAACCCACTCCTGGTTGCATCTCTGCTCTGCAATCAGGTGTGGTTTTGGGGTTACACCTGTGTAATTCACTGCAGCAGAAATGACACACCCTTGCCGTGTGGAATGAATTTATCCTACTGAGATATTTACTTTGCATTATTTGTCCTCATCTTTTTGTTTTGTTTCCTCAAAACACTTTAGTTTAGAGAACATGTCATATAACAGCAATATTACCATGTATGCTTAGGTTTGGCTTACGTTCTTTCAATTTTGTGGAAAAATGGGTCTGCATCCATACTTAAAATAGGACTCACCTGAATGGCAATCACTCTTAAATTTATTTTTGTGGGCATGTGTGTGTGCATGTGTGAATTGTCATCATGGCTGTTCGACTTGTTAGGAACTGTCTTGTTTAACCCTTTCTTGGAATTAATTCAAGGAACAGCCTCACTGAAGTTCAGGAACAGCAACTACAAGATCTCTTCTGAGCTAATGTGTTCTCTAAATCTATTGTCTATCAACCAACATATCAGATGTGACTGTGTGCAGTAAAAGTCTGTCTTAACTTATTGAAAACAATAAATCAGATCAACACTGAAGAAAGCTTTTACCAATGGCAGATATATGCTTTACAAAACACAATGTTACTAAATCGTTCAACTGCCTATTTTTTTTTAAGACTATAGACAAACCCAATGTATTTTTTAAGTCAATCATTTATCTGAAACACTGTGTTTTTATTTAGATAGTGGGGATGAGATGAATTTGAGAGGAAGTTTATTAATTAAAATATTTATTACTGGATTTCAGCATCATAAATTTTAAGAAAAGAAGACAATATTAAGCATTCAGACATATTGGTTATGAATGAATACTTCTCCTTTTGACGTAGTTTATCTATTACCTAACATAAAATTGGCATTTTTTTTCTTGTAACTTTTACCAACAGAAGTTTAAAAAAAAATAAATGAATATTTACCATTTTTAGATAATTACTACTTTATTGGAGTAAAAGAATTATTGTGCACTTAAGCTACTTGATAAGGTTATTTTTTTTTCCTCATCCTTCCCTTTTTTTTCTTATGGGAGAGGAAGTCACAGTCAGTCTTCTGTGCAGAGAACAGAGGGCACAGTGATGGGCTTATGATGCTTTTGCTGGAAAGCAGCTGTAGTTTTCGGTGGTAGAGTGGTCCTGCTGGGAGCTCTGAAATGCAGTGATGAAGTTGTATGATCGCAAGGCCACCTGTTGCTATTGCAAGATTGTAGTGGAATAAATCTAGGTGTCGTTGATAGTGTATGTATAAATCTTTGTCCAAAACAGTCCTTGAAATGGTTTTCATCAGTTTCCATGGATGGTGCATGATGATGAGAGTAATATAAATTTCATTAAGAACTTGAGAGGGATTCAGGGTAGCTCTCTTCTTCTGGAAGAATCACAGGTGTCTCTGTACTGTGTATAGAGATCTCAAGAATGGGAGGCCTTGCTGAATTTCTCACAGAAACCTGAATATAACATTAACAGATTCTGTGGTTTGGATTGTTGAATTTGACAGTCCATGGGGGGGGGGGGGGGGAAGGAGAAAAGATTAAAAAATATATATATCTCTCATAGAAGGTGACAGAAGATTTGATGGAATCACATTTTGTCTTTATTTTGTCATATTGGCAGTTGTCCAGATATCAGGGTGAATTATTGTGATCTACAGCTGAGAGATTATTAGGTTCATCCTCAAGAGAAGCTTAGATTAAGAGGAACCCACTGATAATGGTTTTGAAGCTGGTCTGCTCTGTGTGTCACCTTCCCAGGCATCTTTCCCAGAAAGGATAGTTTTGAGACACTGCTCTCACTGGTACACGTTTCACTGCAAAGAATTGCATTTCTAAGGAGTGAGGATTAAATGAAATCATAATGTAGGATGGAGGGGACCTGCAGAGGCCAGGTAGTTCAACACCCTGCTCAAACCAGGTCTAATTAGAGGTCTAATTAGATGAGGTTGGTCAGGGCCATGTCCAGTCAAATCTTGAATGTCTCTGAGGACAAACTTACTGGGCAGCCTTGTTGCAGTATTTAACTACCCTCATGGTAAAAACCAACCAACAGAAAACCCAACATATTTTTCCTAGTATCTACTTTGTACATTTAGATCTGTATATTTTAAGATGGAGAGGTAATTTACATATGTCAGCCAACAGCTAAACTGCAACCACGTTTCTGTTGTTTAATCAGACATAGTGGCCATTTGTTGAAACTTCGAGATGGAGGGACTTTTGCCTCAATGCCTCACACCAGTTTCAGAGTAGTTTGCTTGGTTTTTTGGAAACCTTATCATAGTCTATAGGTGAGGTGAGACAACCCTGGAGTCTCAATTGCTCTGACAGACACACTGAGTTCGTAAGTGGGTTGCTTTCCTGCACTGTGCTGGAATAACTTTCATGCAGAATTGTGGCTAGAGACAGAGACTGGCACGTATAGTGATGAGGTAGTAGAAATCTATGAGTGGTTCACTGTAATGTTCCAATACATGTTAACATATCAGGTCAATAGATGAATCCTGCTATAATTTACAAACATTTAGCTGAATCTGATTACTTACTGTTGGGATATATATACCCACACATAAAATCACCATGGAAGTGATGACAATAGCGCTTGAATCCAAACAGGATTGGGGTCCTAACTTCCATTTGGATTCTTTTTTCCCTACTGACTAAAGAAAATTGAGATAACTGTTAGTGGATGTTCTATGGGATGTTAGAAGCTTATATAGGAACAGTAAGACTATCTATTTGTAGAGGACTTCTACAGTTTTCCTTTTTTCTCTGTGTGTGTGTGGTTTTTTTAGCCCCCGATATTAAATTCTAAGTCTCAGTGGCTGTCTCGGCAGGCAAAACATTCAGAATTCATGAAAAAAGACCAGCAAATTGAATGTCCTTCAACAGCTGGGAGGAGTTATCAGAGTACCAGTTAAAGCCTGGTGCCAGTTAAAGCCTTGTCTGTAGAAAAAAAAAATAAGGTTATTTAACCTGACATCTGTAAGGAAATAAAGAAATCCATGAGATTCATCAGTCTCCTGAGTTGGGCACCAATAAACTTAGCACAGATAAGAGGGAGAGAAAATTTGCTTCTTTTACCAAGGACAGAGAATTAAAATAATGTAATTCTTAAGGGTGACTGGAGACTTAATGATTTTCAAACCAGACCCAGAAGTGAGACCAAAAAATCTGGCTAATCCTATGGGAACATTCCTTGCATTTTGTACATAAGTCTTAAGAGTTAATTGTTTTAAGGAAAATATTGTTTGAGAGCCATCTAACCTTAAAGGGTGCTTTATCATACGTTTAAAATATGCTTCTCTAAACGGTATCATTATTTATCTTAAATTTTTCAGGTTTTCAGCCCATGATGTAGATGGTTGCCTTTGGGTATTTTGGAAAAAACAATTAAATATGACTGAACATGACATTATAATTATAAAGTAAATATGTTCTAATTGAGTAATTAACTCAATGTTTCTTCCTAACGGCATTGTAGGAATGAATTCATATTACTGATCAGATTTCAGGTTCTTTATTCCAAAGGAGGAAAAAAAAGACTTCATTCTTCAAGATGGCTGGCTAGATGTAAGACTTCTTAAGATTCCCCAGTTTTTTAAAATTTAGTATGCATTTTTGATACATCAAAAGTTCCTGTGGTTCCAGGGTTAACCCTGGCTGAAAGCCAGGTGCCCACCAAAGCTGCTTTAGCACTCCCCTTCTCAGCTGGACAGGAGAGAGAAAATATAACGAAAGGCTCGTGGGTCAAGATAAGGGCAGGGAGAAATCATTCACTAGTTACCATCACGGGCAAAACAGACTCAACTTGAGGAAATTAGTTTAGTTTATTACCAATCAAATCAGAGTAGGATAATGAGAAATAAAACCAAATCTTAAAACCACCTTCCCTCCATCCTCACTTCTTCCCAGGCTCAAGTTTACTCCTGAATTCTCTACCTCCCTCCTCCAAGCGGCGCAGGGGGACGGGGAATGGGGGCTGTGGTCAGTTCTTCACACGTTGTCTCTGCTGCTCCTCCTCAGAGGGAGGACTCCTCACACTTTTCCCCTGCTCCAGCGTGGGGTCCTTCACACAGGAGACAGTTCTCCACAAACTTCTTCAACATGAGTCCTTCCCAGGGGCTGCAGTTCTTCACAAACTGCTCCAGCGTGGGTCCTTTCCACAGGGTGCAGTCCTTCAGGAACAGACTGCTCCAGCGTGGGTCCCCCACGGGGTCACAAGTCCTGCCAGCAAACCTGCTCCAGCATGGGCTCCTCTCTCTATGGGTCCACAGGTCCTGCTCCAGCACGGGCTTCCCATGGGGTCACAGCCTTCTTTGGGTGCATTCACCTGCTCCGGTGTGGGGTCCTCCATGGGCTGCAGGTGGATATCTGCTCCACCGTTAACCTCCATGGGCTGCAGGGGGACAGCCTGCCTCACCATGGTCTTCACCATGGGCTGCAGGGGAATCTCTGCTCCGGCACCTGGAGCACCTCCTCCCCCTCCTTCTTCCCTGACTTTGGTGTCTGCAGGGCTGTTTCTCTCACATATTCTCACTCCTCTCTCTGGCTGTAGTTGCACGGGTTTTTTTTAAATCAGTGAATGGCTTGAGTGATATAACTCTAATATCTTTTGTCTGTTAGATTTTCACTGGCTTTGGTTCAAGTGCACAAATCTGTGAGTGTGAAATGTTGTTAGCAGGTGTTTGGGATGTGGCAGTCCTGTATACAGCAGTACACTCTCTGCTGAGCCCTGAAACACATTTCTCTACAGTTTTCTTTGAAGAGAGTTGTTTGTATTTAAGTGTAATGAAGTTTATTGCTTAAATCAGAAATGGAGGAATCCCAAATTTCTGGGAAGTTCATGAGGGACTACGTTGAAGCTTAGTTCCTAATTTGTTTTTGATTTACATTATGACCAAAAGAGTTATAGTTTAATTTTGGATTTGAAAGCAAATGCAATGGCGTAGTGGTGACTGGAATAAAGAGAGTAGCTCTTTGCTTTGAGGCAAAGGACGTCAAGAAAGATCATAAGACATGAAAACTTGTGTCCTAATTCGCATGCAGTGATAAAAGCTGTTATGCATGCCAGGAAGTCAGTCAAAAAATAACTAGAGGTACTTGCTACTGGCAGATCTTAAAAACAACTACTTGAGTGTTTTAAAATAAAATTAAAAAAAAGTCAAATATCAAGCTTCAGAAAATTTGAGCATGGAGCTGTACAGGTGCTTGGCAAAATCTCCAGGAAAGTATCTTAGCACATGGTCAAACTTGAAGCGCTTTAAAAAGGATCACATCTTAAAATACAAATAATTCAACAAAATGTTGCAAAAAGATTTTAACATTGATAATGCAACTTCCGTTACTTCCTATGAAACTTTATGCTTAAGCATCTTCTTAAGTGCTTTTAATTTGCAATGTGAGTTACAAAACTTAGAGTATTTCTGTCAATAGATATGTATTTGACTAGAATATACATCCTGCTGTCTTAATGCAAAGCTTGTATTGAAATAAGTGTTAATTTGATTTTTAGGGTACATATGGGTCAGCAGTTTTCTATTTTTCTAGTACTTAGCATTCTTGTTGAGAACTTTGCTGTTATCTTGCTTTGCCTCGATTTTGCTCTTATTTCACTAGAACACCTTTTTACTTTTATTTTGAGTATGTATTTTTGAGATTTTGTCTGTTGTGCTTTAAGGTGGTTTCTCATGGAGAATATTAGTGCATAGAATACAGAGCTAGGTTTGACTGAATGTTGCTAAGGATTTTGGCACGGATGCTGTAGGGCCAGAGGATGCATTATTTACGAGAAATATGGATGGGGAAACCCTATGTGGAGTCAATTCTACAAATATCAGAGGGCAGGATATTTATTCTTATAGCACGTATCAGTGGTGTTTTGAAACTTCAAAAGGAATGTGATGTAAGCTCATCCAGATGGCTTAATATATTGGTGAATTTTATTACTCGTCTCCCTATGTCAGTGTTGAAATACTATTTTAAAATACTATCTAAAGATAGAATTAGTGTAGAAGATGGAAAGCCCCACCTGTCATCTTAGGATTTAAACCTCCAGTTCATGTAGCTAGTTGTTTTAATAACAGCAATAGAAAGTATCTAAACCTGATTCTGCAGCTACAAAACACTGAACAGAGAGATTTGACAGATTGTCAGGTGCTATTTGGGAGATTAATGTAAAGACTAGAGTACGGACATTTAGAGGATCAGACTGTATTTTAATTTATTTCTGTGTTAGGATGTAGACTTCCAGAAAGTCTGTCATACGTCCACAAAGGCTATATTTCTTTTCCTTTGGAAGGTTGGCAAAGAAATGTTTTCTCTGAAGTTATCTATATCTATTCTTATATATTTACATGGTCATGATCCCTGTAGCATGAACATCTCCCAGTGTTAAACACTCTATTGCTTTTCCCAACATGCCAGGTCAATAGGCTTGGAAAATTCTTTTTCTTCATTAACTATGTTGGGTGTTCTTATGTGAAGGTATTACTCTGGGAGGTGCAGGCAAAGAAATTAATATGGCATTTAATGAGATGAGTGTTATGAAATAGTGTGTAGGTACTGATGTCATCCAGCCTGTAACAGACACCGACATGGCAATACTGGGATGCTTGACCCATCTGTCTGGGTGCAAGCCAGGGAGAGCGACCCCTCCCCTGGTCCTCCTGACTGCACAAGCAGGTTGGAATCTTGTGGTATGGTCAGAACAACGGGTTGGTTTGTTGTACTGATCCAGCTGTGGTGATCAAGTGCAGGCCTCCCAGTGGGTCCCCCCATGCAACTGTTGTCCCATGATTTGCATTATCCCTTTTCAGTTCTGCTGACTCTCCTTTCCTCTGACTTTGTGCCTCCCTTCTCTCTCCAGTCTTCTCCAGAATAAACAACCCACCCCTAGTTACTTTTTTTCCCCCACTGGTCCCAGCTTTTCTACATCTATACCCAAATTTGATGTTTCTGATACTGGTACTCAGTAATCCTGGCCTTGATTAGCATTACTTGACACAGTTACCTGGGCAGATACTCCCCAACAGGACTCCAGTGCTTTTCTTCAACTAACTGTGAAGTTTGGTCATCTCTCACTCAACTCCCTCTTAACCGTGTATGAAATCTGACAATTTCTCACAATGCTACCTGTTACTCCTGTCAGCTTCTCGCTCTGTTGTCGTGTCTGGTAATTTCTTGTGTCATATCCAGTAGTTTTCCATGTCCCAGTTCAGTTACCCAGGCCAGGACTGGATCATCTGCCTGCAGCCCTAATACTAAGTATTTTGAGTGGTCTTAACTTTAGCAAGTGCTGTATATTAATAAGTAAAGAGGATTCTCTTCTTTGTACTTACAATCTTTCCCTGGTGATCAGCAGTTTTATAGTTAGGAGATGTAATGGTCGTGGAAGGAGACCAATATCTTAGGTAACTGGAAACAAATGATCAGGCAGGTTTGGTCAGAGATCCACAGGTTTGTGAGGAGTTAGTGCAGAGATCTATGAATTTTGAACCAGATACTTTATCATCAGGGTGTGTGTGGTTTCACTCTTGGATATAAGATGCAGAGATAAAGTGTGCTTCTCTTGAATGTAGATGTTACCATGATCAAAAGTGAATCTGACAGAAAAGGAGACTGCTGTCTGGTCCCTCTCTGGGGACTGCGCGTGGTAGTACGTGGTGCGCACACAGTGTACTTGGTGCTAATGGATAAGAGGCATTACACCTCTCTCATTACTTCCTCCCAACTCTACACATACTTATTAGTAGGCACCACCAGGGCTTGATTAGCAACCTAGATACACGGGCATTTCGGGTTTTATCTGCCATCTTTCCAGTGTGTGTATCATGGGGCATTTTTATTTTTGTTTTCAAATAGTTGGGAAAAAACTATCTATGCTCTGGAACCATTAGAATGTCTCAGAGATGTTTGCAGTTGCACTGTGCCTACACAGTTGTGTATATATATAGGCAGAAGTATAATTTGCTTAATGGACCAGAATGAATACGTGACTGTGATCGGAAGGATCTAGCTGTGTTATGAAAGATTTGGAAAGAAATAGAATAGTATGAAATAAGAGAGAATGTTCTATGTTTCCGATTGTCATTCTTCATATAGTAAAACTAATCATTTGGCATAGATTTCATTTTACCTCACTGTAGGTGTTTAAATAGGCTAGTTGCAGCTAACCATCTAGAGTTCGTGTGTAGTCAGTGGAGGGGAAGGCAGCTGTGGTCACAGAACATTACAGATATCAAAAACAGGTGGGATGAACTGCTTTTTTGGAGGTACTTAACTGTGCCTTGACTGTATAGATAAAGCTTTGATGACTAAATTAGACTAAATGTCAGATTTTAGATTTCTAGAGCTAGTGAAATGAATTCCACCTTCTGCATGTGTGTTGATTTCTAATTTTGGTTGCTAACAACAAAAGTGTAGTGTGAAGAAAGGAGTTATGTGCCTATAATAAGTTTTAGTAAGTCACCTGTCTTTCAGGTGACCTGTGTGAATGCAAATACATTAAATGTATACTTCCTGCCCGAATGCATGCCATTAAATAAAGAGTTTGTTAAAGAAAAACGTGACCAGAAAAACAGTAACTTGGGAAAAATCCCTGTTGGAAATTCAGGGAAGCTGCTTCTTGAGGAATATCGCTGTCTCCATCTGGGATGAGAACAATTCATTTTTCCCAAGACTATGTTTAGGAGTGGAGAATATTGTGAATGCAAAATAGGTGGCTTCAGGAAGGAGATGGGGCTTTCCAGGCAGCGTCAGCGAGGGATGGCAAGCGTGCCAGAAGACACAGCATCAGAGAAACCATGCAGTAATCAGTTTAATCTGCTTCCCCTAGCTAGTGAGTGTGGTTAGCCGGGCTGGCTGGAATGTACAAAATTTACAAGGAAGGATTAATGGTTAGGTAACAGCAATGTAGAGAGAGTCCTCTGCAGTAACTCTTTGGTTTGTGTGTTTTGTGCTTTCGGGTGAACAAATACAGCATGCCATTTTTGAATCATTGCAAACTTATAGGGTAACAGGGTCCCAAAGGGAAGATAAATTGAGGTGCAAAATTCATTTGGTCTTGTTAACTTGGCAACTTAGTCCAACTTTGGATGCGTTGGCAAACAGGCTTCTGCCTGCCAGAGCCTGGAGTACCAAGCGAAGTGTGCTGGGTCCGTGATTTCAACAAGAGGGAGAGCCCTTGTCCCTCCAGGATGCAGCCAGAGGGGGAATAGAAAGGTATTTCATTCTGGTGACATCAGCAGAAAAGGTTAACCTGTCTTGGCAGGGCAAGTTTTTATCATCGTAAATAAAGGGTGGCACACACACTTTCTTTATATCTTTATAATACTATATTATCTCAAAGAACATGTATCTTTTTGAAATTTCTTCCTCTCACTGCCACAAGCAGGGATATGAAGTCTTTATGTATCATTCTGTTATCTCTTCAGAGCCTCTTTTCCCAGAATTTATAGCCCTGACTCTATCATGCTGCCCTTTGCATAAGCTACATAGTGACCGAACACCTGCCGTGCCCTGGGAGAAAGGCTGTGCTGCGGCAGCTACGGTATGTGAAGCAACGATTATAGCCTCCTGAAGACCATCAAGAAGAAATTCTGCTCACAGAAATTGTCATCTGCGTTGGGGTAGACCAGTTCAAAGCGATACTTGCCCTCCTTGAAATAAACCCTTTCTTGTAAGGTGCTTATAAAATAATTGAACTTTTTGAGTTCAAATTTGAAAATTGAAGTTTGAAAATAGGAAGGAAGGGGAGTTTTTGATGAATAATGAAAATTTAAAAAAAAGTAGTATTTCCCGTCAGTGGCTTCCACTTTAAACTTTCTATAGAAATCACAAACGTATGCTATGCCTCAATGGGAAACTGTTCTATAATTTTGCATAGGGTTGTCTATGATGCTTTCTGTCATCATTTCACCATTTGCTTTTGAATTCTCTTTTACTGCCTGTGCCTGGTAATGACATAAAACTTGAGAGAAGAGAGTGTTTCAGGAAATGTACAGGTTTAAGTGGGAGTAATTTACTTAAAATCACATAACTGTTTTTGTAACGCTACTTTTCTGATTAAGCCATTGTGCTGCAAATAAGTTGAAATAAGGACAACAATGGGGATCCCCAGTCTATATGTGAAATTGTTGCATTTATCCCACTACAGGCCTCAATATGTGTAAAAGATACCATTTTACAGAGAAATTTCGAATTGATATATTTTAAATACCATCATAATAGCCTTGTGTTTCCTACTGTCCTTGGGCTCTCTGTGGATAACAGATTTTAGAGGACATCTGCCAAGCTGAAGAATCTCACCCAGCAGTTTCTGAATCCTTCTGTTTAAGCATCAACAGGGACATTAGAAAAAAATACCCAGGCCTGACCTGGGGAGACAAAGTGGAAGTGACCCCTGACTTCTCGCAGTTAAGTTTTCCACTGGTTAGGCCTCCTCGTCGTTAGCAGTGTATACCTTATTAGACATCTGAGTTTGCTTAGTTACAGCTACCAAATATTTAATCTCATAAGGGTTTTTCCAGTTAGTTGAAAGGGTCATGCGTGCTCATGCTGATAAATTCTGATCAATTTTTTTTAACTGTCTCTTGTGTAAGACTAAATAATTCAGATGTCTTTAGTCTCTCATTGTAAGATATTACTGCACTCTACATTTTCTTGTACCTCTTTTTCTCAGCTCTTTAAAGTATTTTATTATTCTTTTTGAGGTATTGATTCTAGAGCCAGGCCTGCGATGTTTTGTTCCATTGGAATGCTCTGTACAGCCACATTACCTGGGCTTTTAGGTTCACACGTAGGTTGAAACTCATTGAGGTCCATGTTGTCTGTGTGTTGGTTCACTCTGGTCATTACTTAGAGCCAGCCAACTGGCTTGCAGGACAAAGCAGCTCAGTCATGAAAGAGGAGCTAACTTGCATGCATGCTCTGCCTCCAAACAGGGAAGGCACAATACCGATGCCAAGCTCCAGAGGTAATGAGAGATGCCTACTTCTCTGTAAATAGGCTGGATGTTTTATGTGGGTTTTTTTGTTTTCCTAATGAGCAGTAGAAATGTAGAATCTCTTGACCAGCGTTCAGATGTTATTAGAGTACATGGCTTGTGCGAAATTTCTTGCCTCTTGTGATGCTGGTCCTATGAAGTGCAGTGCGCCCCAAGAAAGGCAAAAACCTCAGCTTTCATCGCCTCCAGTGCGATCTGAAAACTATTGGAAAGACGGAGCTGGAGCAGTGGCTGGAGCACTAACTCAATGGCCCACTGACTTCTAAGCAAGTGCTCTACAAACCTGGTGTGCATCTGCTCTTGCCACCTTTGCTCTGGTATGTGCAAATTCAGTAATGATCAGTGAATCTGCTTTTATATAAGCAGGATTTTTTATTTTTTGAAAGAATCTGTAAAGGCTGTCTCAAACATTTCTCTGCATCTACTGCAGAAAAGGTCACAGAGAAGCTGGTTAACAGTGTTTGTATAGACAACCAGTGACATAAGAACTATTTCAAGGTTATGTGTTACAGTGTTCAACCTAAGATGTAAGCCAGATGCTGTTTTTTCTCATACAGGTGTTTACAAAGATTGTCTCTTGCTAATTTTTCCCACCTTTTATTATCTTTTTTTCCAGTCTCTTTTTGCTACAGTTGCAATCTTCTGATTTAGTGCCTTATTTAGTTTAGAAATGCTCTTAAGTAGCAGAGCAAGTCAAGAGTGCTTGTTTTTTGCATCTGGATATTACACATGCTTAATATTCAGACTTGGAACATTCTCCAAGAGGTTACCAGTAAATAAAAAATAATGTTAGAGAAAAGTCTGCATGTTGGAGATAGAACATACTACTTCAGATACTAAACAACTCAGTAAAATGGTTTTCTTTTATGCAAAGTGACTATAAAAATATGATTCTAAATCTGTTAATGCTGCAATGCCTCTAGATCACAAAGGTCTAGTCTGAATAAAAGATTGGTTTTTTTTCCAAATTGCCTTTTAATATCACCTGGAATTGAAACAACCCACTGTTTTCCTTTGTTGTATAGCATGGTTTATATTCATGTGGTTAGTAATTTTCTGTGGGTTTGTTTTAATGGAGGTTCGGAAGCGCAAGGGCTTCCTTTTCTTACTTTGCAGAGCATGTTGCGTATGGAGCATCCTCTTGAGATTCTGTGGTTGAAAGGAAATAGAAGGATAGGACTGAGGCAGCATTTTTTTTTTTTCTTCCCTCAGTTCCAATTTTGCTATTTTTTTGCTTGATCTCTTTCTAACACCTTAACGGTGTCAAGTTAAAAAGAATGCCCCTGTCTGAATACTTTTAGTTTGTCTAAAATTATTCAAAAGTAAGATAACATTAATTAGATGACTGAAATTAGAAGAAACCCCAAACTTATCTATTTTTACTTGCTTAATTCTTAGGATTTGGTAGAACTTTTTGTATAGTCTGTTTCAAAACTCTCCTCTTCAGTTGCTTTTTTTGATGTTTTGCTGATCTTACTCCAAGCAGCAGGGGGAAAAAAAAAATCACTTTTAAAAATAGAAAAATGTGGTTTTTAGAACACTGAGATCAATAGCTGAAATCAAAGTCAGTTTTGACACTTGAAACATCTTTTAATATGTCTTCCTTGGAAACTGCCTGCATTTCAAGAAAGGAGCGCATCTTTAATCTATCAGGATATTGCATGCTTAACCTAAAATTAGGTAAATATGGTTTAAAATAAATCCTAAGTTTTGGATGAAAAGCAACAAATAGTTTTTAGGTGACTCTGTTTTGTCTGGGTGCTAATGATATAATTTACAAATGTCTGGTTTTCACAAAGTGTAATGTAGCAGGGACCTCTTAAAATTAGATATATACCATTCTCTTAAATTGTATGCCCAATACCTGAACGAACCTTTGATTCGGGTGCCTACTGTGATCAGTCCTTGCAACCCTACCCGCAGACTCAGAGAGAGCAGTAGTGGTGCTGGATAGCCAAAGGGGTTGCTGAAGCTTGACCACTTTGAATGAGGGGGCTAAAAAGGAGGAGGGGTGTGGACCAGATGGCCTTCAGAGGTCCCTAAGTTATTGTACGATAATGTAGATTAATGGCTTCCTGATGTGGGTATCACCACTGGGAGGGAGGGCTGGCGGGGAGTACTTATGGCTTGTATAGGAAGATTAGATATACGCTCTCCTTTTATACACTTGCTAAGCTCTTTCCAGCAAACTCTGCCTGCTGTCTGGATTTGTGCAGCTGAACACTGACCCCATAAACAGCAAGAGGAAGGAAAAAACCTCAGCCTGTAAGAATTAGCACTGTGTATTGTTTATCAGGGCTGATGTCCATTTAGATCTGGATGCTAAAGGTTTTTTTTTGTTTGTGTTGGTTTGTGTGCGTGTCTCTCTGTATTGAAATCCATGTTGTCTGTAAGTCGGATACATACCTACATAGAGATCTCTGTGCTTTTTAGTCATCATCTACCTGATGTAACTGGGAACAGACTGCTATTTCTGGACTGAGAATACTATGAATTGTGAAAGAACTGTGACTGACTTTTCTAGGATGAAGAATCATTGAAATTGCAGGCTTTGAATTATTTAGATATCATACTTTTGTACATATTTTCCAAATTTTGTCACATTTTGGGCCAAAAGCAGCTACAGAGTTGCTCTGTACCTTGTGCACACACACGTGCATGCATGTACTCCCCACACATAAGTGGGAGTCATTTAGTCTCATTTAATCCACTTAAATTTGATGTGCAAGTAAACTTAGGTTTTGGATTACTTGTGTACAATCTGAAGAGAGATTGGCACTTCCAGCAGCTGGTTTCACTTGTATTTCAGACATCTGTCTTAAGAATAGAAGAAATGGTCCTCTGCACTGGCTATAGAGGGAGCTTAGACAAGATCTCTTTTTTTAAAATGGTTTGGGTAGGGTGAGGCAAATCACATTAACAGGTTTGTGTATTGATTTCTATCCCACTCTGCGTTCTCAGACAAAGAATCTGGAGACCATCTAATAGAATAAAGACTATTTTAAACCTGTAAGAGCTTCTTTTCTATAAAGAAGTTATATTTAGATTACTCAGTGAGTGAAGAGTAATCATTCACCAACAGGAAAATGATGAGCAGTTAAGTTGACAAGTTTGTCAGAAGAATCCAATCGGTTGAGTTACAGTTAATCTCCAGAGGAATTTTACTCAAATCAAGGAAATTTTACCAAAGATGTACTTGAGCCCAGTATGGTTAATGGTGGTAACATTAATTTAGAGGAATGGTGCAAAAATATACATTTAAGTAAGAAAGCTCTCTCTTGGTGTCTCCGTCTGTGCCTGGAGTTTGTCCAAGAAGCACGTTGTTCTTCTGAGAAACTCACCGTGACATGTATGCACGTTACTGCAAAGGTTTTGTACTGATAGGTACCCTAAAATACTTTAAAAAGATGTATTAATGCACTATACCATGAGACGTGCATCTATAACTGCCTCAAGTGAGGAACCTTGGTTTTTCATTTATATGCCACTTGGTGTTAGAAATGCATTTGTGCTTTGCATTCTGTGGGAGATTGCATTATCACAGCAGAACTACGTTTTTACGTAAAAGCTTTTGCTAGCCATTCCTTCAAATACATGGCTAATTGGGTTCTCTCAGGCTTATTTGAGGTGAATACAAGTACTGTTATTAGTAAAAATGATCTTTACATCACTAGTCCTCTGTTGCTATTTTTGAGTGTTACGAATATTTCTGTGAGCTATGGCTGAAGGAAAGGAAAATGTTCCCTGGCTTGATTTCTGAAAGCTTAGTCTAGGTGCCACCAGAAACGCGTCTCAAGAAGCCAAAAAGGATTCTTTGTGGGTTTCTTTGTGTTTTCCTGTGGCTTGAAAGCCACAAGAAAATGCAAATGCTTCAAAGGAAATTGGCTTCCTAACACCCTCCCACCTCCCCCAGCCTAATAAATTTATCTCCTAATAGAATTTGTAGTCCAGCTGAGTTGTATTATAGACTTCTCTGGCTCTCCTGGTATCTACATCAATTATCAAACTTTTCATATTAGACACTTGCCTTGGGGCTTAACATTTATTAGGCTCCATGCTGTTTTTCCCCTCTTCCTCCTCTCTAAAAAAGAGACCTTACTTGAAGTGAGAGGAGCTTGTGCATTTGCTCTTTTCATTGAAATGGACTTGTTTTTCATTCCATCTTCGTATGTTAATGGTGTCCAGCAAAAACTCCTCTGTTTGGAGGGCGGAGATAAAGGAAAACAACGATCTAGTTGCAAATGAAGCACGGTTCTTGAATAAGATTTTTTTGTTTAGATTCTAAAAAATGTTTAGTCTCAACTATGGCAAATGAACTGTCTTAAATCATGTATCTTTTCTGTGTGTGTTCTGAAGCCCCAAAACAATTTACAGGAAAAATTCTTTAACCCTCTTATCTGGGCTAACAACTACACAATGAGTTTTAGTCTAACATGATGTTTAAAAGTGTATGTGTATATTATAAATTTTGTTATAGAAAAAGCCATAGTTCAGGTTGCAATCCAGCTTTCATTATAACTCCTCTCTCTACTCACAAATTACCTCCAGAAAAATCTTCTTTTGGGAAAAAACTAGTGTCACTTTAGCAATTAGCTGTCAAAATTGAAGTCTTGTCAACTTTTTTTTTAAAAAGGCAAATAAAGAGAAATATCCAAATCATGCTTTAAAGAAAGCGAGTTTATATGTGTGCAGCCCTGCATTCCCTAGGGGAAATTTCCAGGGATGTCCACTGAAAATTTAATAACGATTTCCAGACAAAACTGTTTTCTCATACAAATAAGTGAGTTTATTTCATGTCAAGATTTTAAACTTTGTGTATGGCTAGTTGTTATTGTCCTGAGATACTGAAAGACTTTTAGACTTTTAGAAAAATATATTTGCAGAGTGAGGTTTTAAAACCAAAGAAATAGCGTTCCAGGTCAATCGGACTGAGGGTTCTCACCTTCCCCGCTGCGGAGTTATGAGCATACGTGTGGAACTCTTCCAATGTGCCAATGTAGCTGTGATGATCTAAAGGTTTGAGTGAAGCAGGGTTTACTGAGGGGGGTCTCTTTTGATAGATTAGCTGATGGAAGAAATACATAAGCTTTCTGTGCAAAGGCCTTTCTTCAGGTCAAACTTGCTTGAGACTAACAAAAGAAACTACTTCTCCCTATCAATCTTGCCTCATGTATGTGATTTCGGAGATGTGCTTTTCTGGCCTGGTCTAAAAGACCTAGAGTGTGGGAGGTACCGCTACCAATCCAGGAAGCCAGTAAGTGTGCTTCATTGTCACTACGGTTAGAAAGTGTTTTCCTAAGGTAAATCCTGAATTTTTCTTACTGCAAAAGCCATTGGTTCTGCTTGTTCTCTGAGTATGGTGATAGATGTTCCCTTTCTGTTCTTTTAAATAATACACACACACACACATATAAAAACCATATATATAATATATGTGTATATATAAAATACATATAAAAAAACATATATACACTTAAAGATTGTTATCATACCTTCCTTGCCCTCACATCCTCAGGAGCAGCAGTCCAAGTTCTGGCATTCCCATTTCTGTCTCTTTGCCTCATAGGTCATGTTTAGGCCTTTGGTTGGTGTCCTTGTTCTCTTCTGGGCAGGCTGAACAGAGCCACATCTTTCCTGAAGCGTGGAGCCTGAAACTGCCCACTGTATTTCAGCTGAAGCCCTGCCAATGCTGAGCTGAAGAGAAGTATAGCTTGTAGTGTTGCATAGATTTTATCCCTGTTGATATACTACATTGCGATGATTACATTTTGTGGGAAGAAGGCAGTACGAAAATATCAACTTCTGTTCTGTTGGGATCCAGTATAACCCCCAAGGCTTTTCTGAAAATAATTTGGGCAGACGATTCATTTCGCTTAAATACTTTGCTTTTGTCCCTGCTGTACTCCATTCTATTTTTAAGACTTTTTCTCCAATTCATGCAGTTCATTTTGAATTCAAATCCTGTCCTTCAGTGTATTTGCTTTACCTCACAGCTTCATAGTTACCTGCTTGTTTAGTAACACCATTCACCGTTTCATCATCCAGATCATTAATGAAACCGTTGAACAGAATTGGATCCAGGGCAGGCACTTGGGTACCTCCACGTGACACAACCTCCAATTTAGACTGTATACCAATGATAACTGCTCTCAGTCATCCACTGGTTTTGTATTCATGTAATAGCAATTTTTTTTCTTGCTCGTATGTCCCTAGCATCCTTGTGAAATTGTCACACAAGGCCTCATAAAACTATTAATAAAGTCAGGAGACGTGGCACCTACTGCTTCTATCTTGCCTGTGAATTCTGTTACCCAATTCTGGAAGGAATTTGTTTCCTTTGACACAATGTATTCATGACAGATCCATGTCTGCTGCTGTTTTTCTCCTTGTCCTCTAAGTGCTTGCTGACACCTGTTTATTTTACTGATTCCAGATTTTTTTCTGGAGACTGAAGCTCAACTGGATTTAAATTTCCCCCCTTCCCACTTTTTTAACTGGGGACTCCATTCACCCTTTTAGTCCTCTGAGATCTCTCCTGTCTTCCATGAGTTCAAACCAGCAGCTAACTGCTTTGAGATTACTTCAGAAAGCTCTTTAAATATTCTAGGGTATTCTAGGGTGCAGTACCTAAGTAGCTGAAACCATGGACATTATCTAAGTATTTTCTAACTTGTTGTTTCCCTTTTACAGTTGGAAATTATACCGGTTTGGGTTTGGGGATTAATTGTGCTAGTCACCTGCTCCTGATAGATTTTTCTTTAGTAAAAATTGATGCAAAAATGTCACGTAATACTTAAGGCTTCTTACAATCATCTATCAAATGCTCTCCTTTTCCCATTGGTTAATGGATCAATGTTTTCCACATTCTTCCTCTTATTAACAGATGATCTCATACACTGACTTTTTTTTGTGTGTTATTCTTCATGTTTCTTTTTAGGCACCTCTCACTTCAGTCTTTTATAACTTTTTTTCCTGTGTGCTTGAATTGGTCTTACACGTGATCTTTTAGCGTGACCAGTTTCCTACTTTCTGTTTGCTTTCTTTCAGTGTTCAGTTAAGACATTATGATTTAACCAGTTTTGTCTTTTACTGTACCCACCTTTCCTATGCTTTAGGGAAAAATACAGTCGTGCAACACAGTTTCAAGGTTTGCGTTTTCAGGATTCTGATGTTTTTAAAGTGATGGAAAAAAAAGAACAGTGACACACCACATTGGCATAGCTCTATCTTAATTTAAAGAATTAATCTAAGCACAAATTCCTCTAAAATAAATGTGTGGCTAACTAGATGAAGTCAAGAAACTCAAAAGTTGCAGTTCCATTGTATCATTAACTTGCCCACTTCTCATAGAATGGTCACTGCTTAGGGTTTTTTTAATGATGCTTTTGAGATAGTTAATAGGTGGCATGACAGATAGATGTTATTAGAATGCAAATAGCACTTATAGAGGTATAAGTGGTCATCACCATATATTTTAATAGTGATTTTGGTGATGACCATTTTTGTGATTTAGTTGTAAGCTTACAATGTCAGGTATTTTGTGGAACATGGTTCATTTCCTGTTGTATAGCAACCTTGTCTGTTACTTTTCTGACTTAACTCTGATTTTTGAGACCTGTATTTCTGTTGTGTCTGCATTTGAAGTAGTTCTGCCACTTTGCATTTTTGCAGAAATTAAAGTCTCTCCCAAAGACTTTGTAACCAAATTTGTTCACTTATAGGGACTTTAATTACTATTCAAATGCTTAAACTCATGATCCGTAGCACAGAAGTACTTGAGAGAGAAGAGTTTTGTGCACCAGTTGGACACAGTCAACAGTACAAATTGTTGCTAAATGGTGGTAGGGATTAGCAGGGTGATGGCGCTGTGGATCACAGTGCTTAGTGAGTTATTGCATTTGGGTGGGGGCTGAATCTCCATTTCCCACTTCTGGTCAACTTCCAGCCTAATGCCAAAATACGATTAAAGTGATTTAGGTACCGTGAAACTTTATTTGTAGTGGGGAATTCTAGTGAAGTATTTTAACTGCTACATTTCAAAATGAAAATAGCAAATCCAGTAACTGCAGCTCTCAGGTTACAGCAAAGTTTTGTGGTGGGGGAGAAATGAGTGCTATAGGTGAAATTTGCATGGTGCCTCACAAGTTCAATGTGAATTGTGTTCTGCTCACTTCCTAGGAATTAACACTAAGCATTTAGATTATAGGGTAGAATTTCATTCTCCCTGAAAGTCTGGCTATGTTGCCTTTGAAAATATTTTGCTCAGTTCTTGAATGTACTTTCTGTGAAGCTGTGTGAGCTTCAGTCTTTAATTTAAGTTATTTCTATAAACTGCCTGTAGCTCAAGTCATTTGTCCTGCCATTAGTTATTTAGTACAGATAGAGTCTGCAGTCTCTGAGCTTCATAAAACAGACAGATCCTTATCAGTAATCAATATTTGTAATATTTGTTAATATAAATCTGTCATTACTGACTCATCTTTTGAAATTAATTTGAGACAAAGCACTTTATTATGGGACTGGTGATCGTGGTAGAAACAAAAGAATGAAACCACCAGAAGCTGTATCCGTAACTTTCCTGGCACATCAAAGTCAAAATGCATAGACTTGAATCCTCATGTGAAACGTAACTAATAAGCAATAATAATGGAGAAGCTTGACACATTCCCAAATTGCAGAAAAGTCTTCATTAAGATGCAGCAGCTGTTTATTTTCAGGACCACATGGTCTAGTCAGCATGAGAAGAACACGGTGGCGATGGATCAGCAAGTTTGCTTTTACTGGAAAACACACACATCTTTCTTATCCACTCTAATGGGTCAGTATTAAAGAAGAGCTGGAGTTGGAGAATAATTAGAGTAATTTTCCATTTATTTTTCTTTCCAGCATGCCTCAGGCTAGGGAGGTCAAATAGATGCTAAAGAGAAACTGCATCTGGAACTAGTCTGAAAATAAATATGTATCCCATGAGTAGTGCTGTTGTACAATTTGCTTAGTCTTAGAAAACTAACTAAGTTTGTCTGCCAGTTGATTGCCTGCTTCATCGAGGAAATCTGCTTACCCTGTGTGATTCTGAAAGCTCTTTTTCTTCGGTTTCAAAATCTGAGGGATGTGAATTAACTATTTCCCATTTCTTGTTTCTTTCAGCTTTCCCTTTCACATATCAGTCGTATTACCAGCTTCCTTTGGCTGGTTTGCATCTAGGAGGTTTTTCAGTGAGCAGAGACAAGCTCTAGATTTTCCTGCTATGCAATGAAACTATAACAGCCCGGAAATCTTATGGCAATGCCTGACATAAAATAACATCTGACTCTGTCATCTCCTTCCTTGCAATTCAGTGAGATGAATTTAAAAATCTTGCATGCTTTCTAGGTAAAGGCATAGCCTGTTGCACCCTGTGTGTCAATGTGATTGTATTTATTTTACCTGCTTTAATTCATTTGTAGTGCAGTCATTGCTGTGATATCTTGGCACTGCACATCCAGCTGTGAAATATGCATCTTGGGTAATTATTTCTGTTCAAGAACAGTTTGCCAGTTCCCTTGTTTTGAATGTCTTGCATCTGATATTTTAAGAAAAACAGAGTATCACGTAGTCTTCTGTCTGTTTTGTCCAGTAGTCTATAGGAGCCCATCTGATCTATTTAGTAACACCACTTTTCTATATTAATCTAAAGTGGAACATGGTCAACCGTAGACTTTGAACTTGCTTTGAAATAAAAGGTGATCCAACTCCTTTACTGGGTTTCTACTATCTGCCGCTTGCATGTACACTTTTTCTGAAGCCTAGTCTCGGCTGATCAGATGTAAGGGGAAACACAATCTTTTGAGTGTGCAGTGTTTTGAAACTGAACTCTGGTTTCATAGCCTGTGAAGGAATAAGATCTGTAGACCACTTGGTCTTTTACCTGTATCTCAACATATGGGCCACAGGCAAACTCACAAGTCCAGAAAAAAGATAGGTAGTCTCTTAAATCTTATATACGACATATCTAAACAAGACTTTCTTCCTAATTAAAGTTTGCTGTTGTGACTTTGTGTAGATTTTATGTTGCACTTTTCTAACATGGTTCTTCTATGAAGTGTCCATGGCAAAATTCAGTTAATCTTTCACAAGTTTTCACATATCTCAGTTGAAGCGTTCTCCAAAGGGTAAGGGAATCTGTTTTGAAGTTTCAAAATGCACTCATTTTGAAGTGACTGAAGTTTTAATATGAGTCACTGAAAAAGCCTCATTGAAGAGGCATAGGTGACTTAACTGTCTTTACTGAAACAATGGAACAATTGCACTAGCTTGAAAAGGTGACTCTCATTTTTTTTACTGCTAAGAACTTCTAAATATCAGCCACATGTCACCTGATATATATATTCTATTATTATGATTGGGCAAAAGCATATACTCCCTCAGTTTTGGCTAAAACGGATGTAAAACTTGGGACTGGTAGGTCTTAGCATTCTTGTTAATACACACATTTTAAGTAAGTGTTACTCCATTGATTTCAGTAGTTTGTCTATCTTAATATCAGCTTATCAGGATAAGGAATCAGTTCCAGTTTCTAAATATATGTTAGTTGGCCTAAACTATCTCCATGGCATCCTACAGAGCACAAAAGCCATGAACCCTGCCTTTGTGTTCCAGTTTCTGCTTCAGTGTACTTCCAGTCAGGTTGTTATTAGGCTTATACATATACATTCGCAGAGAGAATTAAGCTCATTGTTAAAATTTCACTTTGCTTCGAGGTAATCTTGAAAACATAAGGATTTTTATGATAGGACTTGAGAATCTCATTTGGGTGCTTTGCCACATGCTAAACAGCATAGTGCTGCATGTCTGTGTGATAAGGTGATGAGAACTAGCCTCACCTTTTGAGCTTTCAAACAATCCAACTTGCAAAATCTGTGAGTAAAAAAGGAAAAGAAGGACGGTTTCTTTTCTGTGAATCTCTGGAGATTGTATTGATTGGAGGCACTTCTAACAGCTCAGTGTCCATTGGGTCTTGTTGAGAGACTGTTGCAAGATGAATGCTTGCATACTAGTATTACTTCAACATGAGGAGTCTGAATTGGAGGAACAGGCTGGTAGTAAATGGATACCCTACACTTATCCTTAACCGTAGCTCTTGATTTTACTGATACTTAAGATTATTGAAAACACTATTTCTCTTTTCTGCTGTTTAAAAAATGTCTTTACAAATTTCAGTTTGTGGTTTTGTTTTTTTTTCTTTTTTTTCCTTTCACAGGTTCCAACTATGGGAGTCCCCGTCCAGCTCATGCCAACATGAATGCCAATGCAGCTGCAGGGCTTGCCCCAGAGCATATCCCTACTCCAGGGGCAGCTCTGTCCTGGCAAGCTGCGATTGATGCTGCCAGGCAAGCCAAACTGATGGGTAGTGCTGGCAATGCAACAATATCCACAGCTAGCTCCACGCAGAGAAAACGGCAGCAGTATGGGAAACAGAAAAAACAGGGTACCACCACAGCTACACGTCCTCCCCGGGCACTGCTGTGTTTAACACTGAAAAATCCCATCCGGAGGGCATGCATCAGCATCGTCGAATGGAAATATCCTTTTTGATGTTCTCATTTGAAAAACAGCAAATTGTTTGTGCACTTCAGGTGCTATTCATAAGTGTGAAGAAATCAATACATTAAGTTGAAAGGCACCACTGGGAACGTAAAGTACACAAATAGTTTTTGATATCTTAACTGAGATCCTTTATGTGGGGAAAAAAGAGTTTAGGACTGAAGCCTTAACTCTATACCCTTGGGTAAGAAACCACTAGAAGTTTAAATGATAAAGGTTAGGGGTTGAATTCTGCTCTTTTAAAAACACGTGGCCCAGGCTGAAATCAATGGGAGATATGCAAGATATCTGAGGCCAGAATGGAACTGACTCTATGGGATTGATAGCAGCTGCTGGTTTCCCTTCTTTTTTTTGCAAGCACTTAAAGAGGTGCCACCAGTTAAACAGCTCTGGTACTTTGAATCATACGCTTTTTTGTTAAATAAGTGGCATCACACTTTCTACAGTATGAAGAAAAGAATGGGACAAAAGGAGGAGAAAAAAACCCCAAATGTATGCGATAAGACCATGAAACAGGTCTAAGGTCTGTTAATTATATTGGAATCCCACTTAAACTAATAAGACTTACTAACGTATGGTAAGAGATACTGGTTATCTGGAAGCAGGGAAAAAGAAAGACAGTTAAAGTAATCCTGCAACACATAAAAATGCAGTACAGGGCTAGATCTAGTAGTCTGAACAGGAGACGGACTGTGTCACAATGATAGATCATAACCACTGACACAGATCGGCAGAACGTAAGGGTCAGTGCTGCTTCCTTGAAAAGTCAGTGAGAGTTTGGCCATTGGCTTCATCATGTGGAAGGAGCAAAGCCTTTTTAGTCACCCAAGTCTGATCAGCACAAGCTGGAATTTGAGAATTTGGTGTGAAACACAAACTGCATTAAAATATACTTCCCTCGCCTCCTCAAAGAGAAACCAAGTCTAACCTGGAACAGTAATTGTCAGTAAATCACAAGCTAATGGGGTTCTTGAATGTTTCCAGGGATGGGCCATCTACCACCTCTCTGGGCAACCTGTTCCAGTGTTTCACCACCCTCATTGTAAAAAAATTTCTTCCTTAAATCTACCTTCTTTTAGTTTAAAACCATTCCCCTTGTCCTGTTGCGACAGGCCCTGCTAAAATGTTTGTCCCTATCTTTCTTATAAGCCCTCTTTAAGTACTGAAAGGCTGCAATACGGTCGCCCCGGAGCCTTCTCTTCCCCAGGCTGAATAACCCCAGCTCTCTCAGCCTGTCTTCATAGGAGAGGTGTTCCATCCCCCTGATGATTTTCATGGCCCTCCTCTGGACCTGCTCCAACAGGTCCATGTCTTTCTTGTTCTTCAGTAAATACAAAAGAAAAAGCACGTTGTTAGGGATAGATAAGCACATCAAGGAAAGGCAGTACAGAACTTGGCAGTAATTAATATGATAAAAAATGAATGATGGCATTTAAGACAATGTGATAATATCGTTCCTTTGGGGGTCTGGTGGGATGTTAGAAAGATGAAAACAGAATAGGAGTATATTAGGTCTTGCTGACATGGACATATTTTTCAGATGAAGAACTTTTTAAAAATGCTCCTGTCAATTCTTAGATACCCTTAAACTACCTGCCTGCCTATTCCTTTCTTCTTCAGATGCTAATTTTTAATCCCCCTGATTAAGTTTGCCTCTTTTTATCCCTTCTGGCATAGCTCTGATACTTTAAGCATAAGATGATGGATGATGACTAACAGGATGAAGCTGAATATTGGTTTACTTGCCAGCACCCCAGTAACCACATCTCTTTAGAGAAAGAGCACAGAGTGACATTTGATAAATGAATAAGATCAGCAATGAATGATGGGAACGATGTGTTGTAAAACAGGATACAGCACCACTGAGATCAAGAGAGGACCAAACAATGCGATTAAAGCAATGCAAGGATGCTGATGCTTGCATTTTTTGGTTTTGTTTGGTTTTAGGTGAGTTGGTGGAAGTTTTTTTTTTTTCCTTCCGATCCTCTCATTGGACATCTAATGTTTATAAACATGAAACGCTTCAATGACAAATAACAATATCAAAGGGTTGTGATAAGGTTTAATTTTATTCTGTACTCTGACTTTTCCTAATTGCTAAAAACTACTAAGAAAAGCTTAGTTTAATTTGCTAAACCACTAAAGTTGAAGCATAGTAGATATTAAACAAATATCAATTGGTACTTCTTACCTAAACGTTATAGCATTAAGAGCCTGAAAGTGCAGTTGCATATAAGAAAAAGTGAAATGAAGTAATTACCTTATTTAGCAAAGATTTAGCTGTGCATTTAATTTTCTGCTGTGTGTGCAGTGTATTTGTAGATTTTACACCATTTTATTTTTACAGTGCAAAAAAAGAACAGAAGTAAAAAAAAAAAAAAAGCATAAACAGTGGTAAGTTACTACATAATAATCCTGTCAAAAAGTCTAGGAAAAAAGTAATTAAAAAAAGAAAAGCCTATGGAAATTCAGGTCTTTATGCAGTAAGCGCTATATATACAGCCTGAGGTATCTGAGAAGTCCTACTGATTTCACATGTAACCTACCTGTCCTGATCCACTCTTCTTCTTCCATATTATCATCATCTCCTATTATTCATAGGTTCAAGCACAGTAGTCTGGCAAGTTTGGAACCCTTTCACTCTTCCACATGTGAAACGTAGAACATATCTGAGCATACACAGTGGTCAGGTGCCTGGGATTTGTGTGTATCTTGCAGTTCAGGCTGCTGCACATCCCAATCTCCAGTTCTTGCCTGCTAAATCCTGCTGAGAACAGTGGTCTGCTGATCAAAATCATACATGCTGCATTGACATTTGGCAACGCTGCAAAGCCAGTCCCATGGTAGATAAATTCATACTCAAATGCACTCTGTGCCACAGGTTGTACTTGACATTCTCCCTGTCCTCTCTTGCTCTTCATTCCAGTCCAGAGTACTGGTGAGTTATCCCAGAGCTATTCTCCAGGATATTCTTGCAGGCAAGTAAATGTAGACAGACTGTAAATCTGGTCTCTAGTCTGAGTTTGGAGACACTTCACAGCAACTAAGGTTAAGGATTCCACCGAAGTAGATGAAGTATAGTGCCAGCAAATTGGTCAGTAGAAAAATGCCTTTTGATTCCAATGGACAGTCAGTGGGGCATCAAGGTTGTGCAGGATTTGTTTCCTGAACATCCCAAATGTTTGGGGTTTTTTCCCCTAACAAAGTTGATGCCAGGCTGAAATGCCTCTGAGTTGGTGCTAGTTTCTCTGTCATAAGGAACTCTTAGCTTCCTGGTGTCCCTAATGTACTGTTTAGGCATGTTTGTTTTCCCTATGATGCCAAATGAAATGCAAATTAAAAAATACTCCCTCGAATAATTTTTAAGCAAAACAAGTATACTTGGCAACGTGCAGTATAAGCACATTTTGGACAAAGCCATTTTTTTACCTTAACAAACTTTATCATCATTTAAACGTCTTCTAAGTGAATGTATGCATGTATTTCTTGGGCCCTTGCATTTAACTTTGAGATACGAGAAAGAGATTGAGAAAGGGGAAAAAAAAAATACAACAATAACAAAAAAACCACCCCAAAACTTTTGCTAAAATTATTTCAGGGTTTGTAAATGCAGATGGAAAAGACCGAGAGAAACTAATTGTAAGAGGAAAGGCGACAGTCCTTCCAGAACAGGCTTCTGTTATTACAAACAGTACAGCCACACTTGAAGGAAAATAGGGAAAATGCAATCTAAATAAATAAAAGAAGAAAAAACTTTTAAGAAATCTGTGTTTACTCTGGCACGCGACTGGCCTACACTGCTTTTGACATATTAGGAAGATTCTTGGCTGGGAGCTCCTAAAGGCACTTAAAAAGGCATATGTTTCTTTTCAGAATATAAGGGGCTTGGAATGTTTTCTTTAAACAGAATTTGTATAATTTTTTTTTTATTATTATTTGTGTGTGCACATTTTGGAACAATTTCCTTAACTCCATTCCTCAGACCATTTGAAATAATTATTTTACTGACTATTTTTGCCAATTGTGTGGCCTTAGCTATCTATATCCCCTTTCCAGAAGATGATTCCAATGCCACCAATTCCAATCTGGTAAGTCCTTGAAGGTGTTTAGTTTTACTATTTTGAAAGTCCTTTTGAAAAGTGACCAGAAAGACTGTTGAAGCTAGGGAACATAAATATATTCACCGAAGACGAGAACATAATAAAGTAAAAATTGGTTTTGAGTGCTATATCTCCTCTAATCATGATATCACCTGTTTCAGTTGAGCTGGCTTTAAAAAAATGTTCCAAAAATTGCGCGGGTGCTGTGTGTGATGTTTTGGTTAACAAATTTCTGCGTGCTGCAAAAGTGCTTGGTAAGTTTTAAACTGCAGGTATTTGCAGAAGAAATCTTTTAATCATAGATTACATGGTGGTTTTTGTCTTACAAAGTGCCATTGTGAAATTGATACTGCCCTCCTCTCAGGTGATACAGGAGAGCACAACTTAATGACTAATTTCTAGGAAGTGCATTAATGCTTGCATTTCACAGACACGTGTTTGGTTGAACAATGTTTGTGGGTTCCCCCCCTCCTCCTTCCCTCTTGTTGGGGGAATATAGCTTTTCCTCTGTCACCACTGATGCTAATGTTGGTACTTTGGGATAAAGCTGTCCATATGAAAAGGCGAGAGTGTTTACTTTTGTCTTAGCATGAAGTCATGGCAAAGAATTCTGTTCAGTAAGGGCACAACACAAAACAGCTCTGGAACGCAATTCACCGAATTAGCAGAAAACTTTTTTCTTCCTCTCAAATATGTGAACAAGTCTCCTACTTGTCTGGCTGGATCAGGATGAAAACTTGCTCTCAGAATTTAACAGTTGGGATGTTATTTCCTGATTAAAACTTACTGAGATGTAAGAAATTTTAGAGCAACAGAAGAGGAAAACAAAAGCCATACTTCCAAACTAGGGATAATTGGGATGGCTGACAGACGTTGTAATTAAGATGATGCGTGCTGTTCTTGGAAGACAGTCATTTGATTAAATACCTCTTGAAGTTGTATAAAACAAATTGTGAACTTCAGGACTTTGCTGGAATAGTACTTCTGTGGTTTCTTTTAAAAAAATTGTAGTGTAGTGCTTTTCCACCATAACTCCTTAAAGAAGTTTTAAAATAGCAGGAGGAGATAAGTGATTGCTAACTTTTAACTATTCTCTATATTTACAGAATATGTAAGTTGGTCTTGTTTCTCTTTTGCTGCTATCTCTTTGTTAGCATGACTTAGTGTTTAACAATGATGAATTGTGGTGTGTATGTTTAAAACACTTCAGTATAGCACCTTTCAAAAATGAATATCTTTTATTAAAAAAAAGCAGATTCAATTGATCTTCTGGTTATAAAGGACAGTATGGTTTTTTATCACATGTTCTGACTTGCAAGGTTGAAAGAGGAAAATGAAGCAGAGTTGAAGGTTAGAGGACTCTTAATTTGTCTTTCAATTAATTGGGTGTCGGTATTTGGCTTATTTCAATGAGGAGACTGCTGACTAATACTAGGTTTGGAGCATATTCGTAACTGAATGAGGTATATTAAAACTGTTCTACTATCAGAAAATACATGCACCTTGTGAGCTGAGTTGCTATTCTGAATCTGTTTTCCAAGACATATTTTGCATTGTTTGCTCAACCTATCAAAACACTCACATTATTTGTGAGTAGGATTTAAAAAACCCCAGCCAAGCAAGAATTATCATCTCAGGAAAGTTTAGAAATGTTATAGCCTTGAGGATGAGGAGGCATTGTTGATTTACCTAAATAGCTGTTTCACAGAAGTAAGGGGAGAAGAAAGTAAAATGGGGAGTCTGCTTGACTACACTTTGTTCTTTGGGTCTCAGTGGAAAAAGTAATTAAAAATGGGATACTTAGTGTCCCATGAAGAGCTTGCACTAGTGGAATTAAGGCTCTATTCTACACTATGCCTTAAACCCTGGAGCTCTGACTGCTCAGTAGCCTTTGGTCCTGTGATCTGCTGTTAGTCCCTGTTTGTGGTTGTGGTTGTTGGCTTTTGTGTGCTTTGGGTTGGGGTTTTTTTTGTTTGTTTGTTTTCTCAGGGTCATATACATATATCTTGGCACGTACATACTGCTGTTGGGGAAACAAACTTTTTGAGTATATGTCATATGCTGCATTCTGAAACTTTTCACAGAACTGTGAAAAGTTGTATGTTGTGATCAGTGAGTAAAGTACTGAGCAATAAGGAGGTGAAGTGGAGGCACATGGGTGAGATAAGGGTGAAAAAATGTGTTAGTTGTGTTTTGGAATGGGATGAAAGAATAGTTGAAACTTGGAGTTAAAGGAAAGCTATTCCAGATGGCAGGAACTGCAGAAGAATGGGACCTTACTCTCAAAGAGCCAAACTGTACATGGAAGCAACTAGAAAGAACTAGAAAGAAGCTGAGGTTGATAATATGTTCCTGTAAAAGCTCATGTACTCACTTGATTTCCTCCCCCCCCGCCACCTGTGAGCATGTATTTTGTAATCAGATTTATTTTGTAGCCATGAAATCTAGAGCTCCAAAGACTATAATCTGAAACAGGAAAGGAGCATATGTCTGCAATGTGTGCACACAGGTTAATAGCGTGCACAGATGTGTGTACTGTGCAGAAGTGCGAGTCTGACGGAATGTATACAGAGTATATACAGAATGTATACAGAATCTTCCTAGCTGCTCAAAAGAAATTTTCACTTGTGTGAGAACTCTTGATTCATTTCCATTCTGCAATTTAGGTTTTTTTAGGGGTAAAGTTACCACAGAAACTCCCACATCCCTGGCTTCCTGCGCCATCTCTAACTTCCTCAGACATGAAGAAACTATCTACAGAAAACATATGATGGATAGTAACTGTTTTACAAGGTCTGAAAGTGACACAACAGTTTTCTAATAAGCTGCCACCTTTCCCTTAGGGTCCGAGTCTTCCTTCTCTGAGGTTTCATTATAACTTTTCAAGCAATGTTTTCTTTGGAGGTTGAGGTAAAAATTCAACCAGTTGTTTTTAACAAGCTAACGGAGTAGACGGTGGTGAGAGAAGAGAAAGGAATTCTGAAATGTGTGAGTGGCTTCTTTCCTTCTTTCTGTAAAAGTAGAAAAATGATAGCTAAATAATATTTTGATAATAATTGCTCTGTATGAATTTCACAGATGTGATCAGCCATTGGTCAAATAGGGCATACTTATTGCTGTATGCCTTCCACAGAAGAGACATATGCCTCATTTGCCTGTACAGAAACAGTAACCTATAGTCATATCTCCATTTTAATAAGTCTTGTCTTTAGGTGCAAGACCTATTTGATGTGATGCCACAGTAATTAATATAAGCATTAAAACTAAATACAGAAAAGTCCAATAAATAATTCATTCCCTTTCGTGTTAGTGAGGTACTGTGATTAGCTGTTATGTATTACAGGTTTAGACCAAATGCCACACGGATGTTCTGACTGGTTCTCTGCAATCTGGCTTCCTACAATAATAATTCCTATAAATCCTCAAGCCATTTTTATCAAGTCTAGGGATGGTAACTTGGACTGTGAAGCATTTTCATTTTTCAAATGCACATTTATACTAAACCCCCAATTTTGTATTTTTATGCTCACTGCAGTGTCTTTAGCACTGGCTTTAAGAAAAGTGCCAAAACGATATAATGTAGTAATAACAAATGCTTGAAACTGGCTTCAGCAGTTTTTGTCTTTCTTCTACAGCATGTTCACTCGAAAACTATTGAACTCTCACAAATGGTGGGGAGTTGTATTGGGTGCAAAATTTTTTTGGTATTAATGAACCCTGCTGAGACTTTGCTTAAATTTACAAATAAAGAAAGCTCATGCATGATCTTGTGCAAAGAACAGTTATGTATTCTCTTGACGCAGTCAGGAAAATTGGAGCTAGTTTGAGGGGAATTAAAGTTAGCCTGCATGAGAGGCTGTAACTGATATGGAGGCTTTCTGCTTGTTATCCCTGCAATTATGCATTAGAACAGAGATAATGTACATTTAGGAATAAAACTATAGACTGCCTAAGATAGGAAGCTGAGAGGAAAATGCTTCTGTCACTTTACTGGCAATTGCAAATGGCACAAGCCTGGTCAATGTCACAGCATGGCGATAACATAATGAGGTTAAGACCAAGGTTTACAACACGTTCCGTGGAAGGCGACTCAGTTGGTTGTTTATGCTTTGGATAAATAGCAGGAGAAGATTCCTTGTGTTGTTTTGATAGCTCTGCTTCCCCTCCCTTGTCCTTATTACAGGAAGGAAATCCTGCTGTACAATAGTTAAATTTTAAAAAAAAAAAAATCTCTTGTGTTTATATGTGAGCTTATAATGGGATGTCACCTTCAGACTAATTTGTTAAACCTGAAATAGGACCCTGTGAAAGGAAAGATGGGACTTCTGCTTGCTTGCTTCTGCTTGTCAGAGCTTGTGCCAGCCGGTGTTTGTGGGAACGCCTGCCTACGGAAAGGGGGCTTGCCTTTCAGGAAGGTATGGCTGCTTTATTAACTGGTGATTATGGTAGTCAGTTGAGCAGGTGATTCCTGTACAAAAAAGAAGAAAGTGTTTTGAATCTTTTTGCATTTGCAGCAGGCTGACACAAAAGGTGTGGATGTGGCTATATATATAGCCATATACATAAAACGTAATATATATATATAACATTTCTAGACACTGGCATAACAAACTTCAGCATTTTTTATATCAGAGAATTCTGGAGTCAGCATATTAAGCAGTCTCTCAATTTTTCCTGTGCAAAGTCAGAAAGCGTTAGTGAACAAAGTGGGGGTGGGGGGGGGTCAGGAAAAGAAAGGATGGCTTTTCTGGGTAAGGGTAAGGAAGAATATTGCACAAAAGCTTTTGGTTCCTTGTGTCATTGCTATCATCTTCCTGTGTGACAGTTCCCAACTAGTAAGTGAACACAGTAATGGGGTATGCGAACATTAAGGGTGAGGTGCAGGGCAGGATAGAGTGGATACCAAGATAAAAAGCTTTGATAGGTTTATTAGCTTGGGCCTCATGCCAGCACTGCCACAGCTGGGGGAAGCTATAGAATTTGAAAAGTGAGGATTAAGCAACAGAAGCTGGAAGAGAGGAGCTGAGGAGGCTGGAAAGGGACTGGAGTCAGGATGAGGAGCAGAAGAAAGGAGACTGTTCCAAAAAATCCTTGACAACTTCCTCCAGAAAGACGGCAAATCACTGACCTGTGTGATGTTAAGGAAGTTGAATATGATGGAATTTAGGCTCAACGTTTCCCAAAGTCCTCAAAGCCCTAATTCTGGCAGGGAGAGGCTGATACTCAGCATTTCTAGCAGCAGTGAAGCAGAGGGTGGAAGAATAAGCATTGGTTTTGAGAGAAAGACATTCAAGCTTGTCTGCTGGTTCTGGTGTTGGCAAACTGTGTGGCCTTGGGTAAATTGCTGTCTCAATTTTCCCACCTGTAAAGTGGGTTAGTTACTGCTTTCACGGTGAAGGTAATTAGTCAGTGCCTTACATCACACAGACCATTACAAGGAATGCTGTAGAAAAGACTGTCAAGAAAAGAATAAAATCTGTAGCAATCAATTCCAAGCCAGTGGTCACTAACTGAACAAGAAGGGTAAAAAGTAGGATGGAGACCTCATTCCTTTGCGCCGGTGGGGGCAGAATTTAATTTCCTCAGAGAAGCGTGTAGGACTGCCTTGTCACAATTTGCTCATGTGTGTTGAATTAATTTGAGTGGGACTCTTAACTTTTGATGCTTAAATTTGCAGCCTTTGTACCTTTCTTTTAAAATAGTGGTGTCACTTCCTAGGCTTTGTGAAGGCGAAACTAGTAAAGCAGAGATTAACACCTATATGTGTTACTAACAGGACCAAGATGGTTGGATTCCCTGGGCAGGCCTCTGCCACTTGAGTTGTCTGGGTAATCAGCAGTGGTAAGAGGTGGTTCTCTGTGTGGACCAGGTGAAGATAGAATTGAGAAAGTTTGGCAGAGGGATTCAGAGGTGTTTCTCCACAACAGAGGAATAAAAAAAAATTCCAGGCTCTGGAAAGGAATGTACTCAAAAGGCTCTTCTGTATCTTTGGAAAAAGGGCTTTTTCTGGCTCTCTCTTTCAATAGTGCATCCTTCTGAACCTTCCCCCATCTCAGCTATAGTTGTCTGAGCTATAAGTCTTCCTCAGTTCTGCCATTTCTGTTCTTTTTCTTTACTGGACTTAGAGTCCACACTTCAGGTTTCTTATCTTTCTACCATTTCATTAGCAGTTTTCTGTCCTGCACAGGGCTTGCTGTTGAGTCCCAATCAAATCCCAGCCTTCTGCTTCTCTTTATACCAGTGGTCCCAGTGTCCTCATCCGGTCTGTGCTTGTCGTTGTTTACCATCTTTTGATCTGCTCTGAGATCTCTCGTGTGTGCATGTCCCCATTTTGTTGCTGCTTTTTTAGTTAATTATCTTTGCTTTGCCAAGTAATTTTTCTCTTTCCAGTCCAGCTTCCATCAGACCTGTCCCTTTTGCTTTCCCTTTTTCCTCCTAACTGCAGGCTCCCCTCCATAGTGGTTTCATATGTTACTCACTTGTTTTCTCATTTGATCCCAGTGCTATCCTCACTCAGCTTCGGCTTTCTGACCACTTCTCTTGTTAAGTCTAGTCTTAAATTCTTTTCCGCTCCTAAACCTAATCTCTGTAACCAAGCAATCCCAGTGCTCCTTCCAGCTGCTTCTCTCTTATTTTCCAACTCCATTCTCAACACTTTGGTTTCCCAATCTGAGCCTGTCCCTGGTTTGGCCTTAGCCTTTTGTTTTTGAAATCAGTAGTGTCCTTCCCAATGATGTCTGGACACCAGCGGTAGAAATACTGAGAGAGCAGCCCCAATTCAAAGTTCAGTTGCTTTATTCCGGCTTGATTCAGACCAGTTGAGAACATTATTGCATGGGTCCCTGAAAGCCTTTGTAGCCCTTGCTCAGCTCTGTGGATGCAACACATACATTCTGGTCTGCAGAAGCTGTAAGATGCCTGATTAGTATTTGTAACGACAGTTTGGGTGTTAAGTCTTAGCAAGTCTCTGTGGAGCCTGTGCAGATGGAGGTTTTAAAAGCCAATCTGGCCAAACTTAAGTGGGTAGGCAAGGCAAAAGATGCAGCCCTGACACAAAGGTCGTTAATTTGGCAGTTCATACAATCTTGTTACAAAGAATATGGTCACTAAAGAAAATAGTTGTTGAGTGTTTTTTTTTTTTTTTAAACTGGGATAAATCAATGGATATTGTTAAACTGTTCTGTCTGAAATAGTGCACAAATATTCAGCCTGATACAGAAACCAGCCTGGAAAACTATAATATTAACTGGTAAAATCACAATTAAAAGCAGTTGGAGAGTGTTGGGTAGCTTTAACAGAAGTAGTGCTAGAGATTCACCTCCATTAATATCTTCCATATTAAAATGTAACATGGTGCTTCACTGATTCAGTGAGATATTGAAAAGTGGCATAATAGGCTTTCAGAATTAAATAATGAATTATATAATGCTGTAACAATATCAAGTGCATTTACATTATGCAGTATATAATGTAGTAAAAAGAAGAGGATTAAGAGATACAGACCAAGGGGGAAAAAGTAGGTTTCGGATAGGATTTGGAAGTGAAATGTGTGCCTTTGAGGCAAAATTCAAGAAGGACCCTCCTGGTTTTGGAGGAGCTGCAGAGGAAGGACCTTTGTACAAAGAGCTACAAGATTGGTAGAAGAAATGGATACTCCTATTCACTTACAGTAGGACTGTAAGTGTAAGTTGTGGAAAAAAAAAAATTCTGTTACACAAACTAGTCCAAGTCCATGGAAATAGTAACTTGCAGGTTGTATGTTTCTGTGTAAGTGATTTTGAAATTTTAACTATATATTTTGGTTCTGATTGGCAAGTTTATTGGTTTAGTTCAAACATTAAGCCATTTATCCCATTTCTTTAGACAGCTCTGACTACCATTTTCCCTTTTTTTTAATGTGTAATCTTCCTAAATCTCTGACTTGCCAAGTGTGGTTTAGATTCTTTTTTTTCAGGTGGTAATTATTCTTGTTTATCAAACCTCAAGGTCACTGTAGGATGCTTCCCCCCCTGCTTCAGGAAAGATAGGAAAAACATTGAAGCAGGCCAAATAGGAGATTTTAAGTACTGTTGTTTTCACTGTAGTCTAATTCCTGCCCCTGCAAAAGTAACACAGTCTTTTTAAAGCAGTGGAAATTTCCAAAATGGCAGGTACTTTTTGTATTGTCTTTTTTGGTACAAGTATTCTTATCCCTCTAAGTCTGTGGGATGTTAGACTTCTGTTCATGAATCATCAGAATCCTTTTAATGATGTTAGGAAACAAGCATCTCTAACTAGAAATTCCATAGACGGTTTTACATATGATCTTTAGATTCCTTTAGGTATAGTTTGTATTATACCACATTCTTGGGTTTTTAGTCAGGCAAACTTCCTATTGACTTCACTGGAGTTTACTTGACTAAGTCACCCAAATCCACTCACTAATTTAGTGCATGTTATTGACAAACAATTGTTGGAACATTGGGCTTTGCTGACATCTACAAAATCATTGACTCTAAAGGCAATACTCCTTGTACTTGTGCAAACTAGAAAAAAAAGCAACAACTTTTCATAATTCCCTTAGAAATAAAAGAATGGATGTCCTGCTTGCCAAGGGGCAGAATTGCCAGAAGGGAAGAATATGTTTTGTATGTTCATCAAAGTTTTGACTGCCTCTTCCTCTCGGAGACAATTCCTATTTTTTCCCATGTTTTCTAACTCCTAAAACATGAGGGCCCATATGTCATAGCAGCCCTTCAGTCCTCCTGGCTGAATGACAGCCTGTACTTCAAAGCAAGCTAAGACCATCCTTGAATTTCACTTTTGAGAAATGCTGGACAATTTATAAATGAGTTTGTCTACAACCTCATGGAACAAAATTTCTTTTCTTCTTGTACAGTAACCACGAAGAGCCTATACTTATCAATGATATTTCTCTGTTAAGATTACAATGTTGGAAGTTCACCACTTAAAGGAAGACTTCCGATAAGCAGCAGGAAATATTCATTAACATCTCTTCAGTACGTTGCATTTCTGGCAGGTGCTGGGAAGTTGGCACAGCAGGTTATCTCCTTAAGACATCCTTAGCAAGTTCTGTTGCGCCTAAGCCCAGGCAAGGGAGCTGGACCGTCTTTGGATTGCAGTGTTTTTCTAACCTTTTGCTACAACCTTAATAACCTGTGATGGTCTGTGGGACACTAAGGAATGTATATTTTGCTTGGTTGAGACACTTTAATGATGTATACCTGTAAACTTTTACACATGCATGATGTAAATTGATGGTTTGATGCTAATAGTGAGCTTGTCCATGCAGACCTTAGGCTCTAATGCGGAACACCTAGCCAAAGGAGCACACCCGCTCTTTGAAAACTGTTACCCTCCAGTGGTTGCTGGTAGTACAGTTTCTTTACAGTCTTTCTAACAGTGGTGTCAACACCTTTAGCCCCATGCACTAAATTTGGCAATGGCAGGAGCAAGATGCCCAACTCCCACGGTATAATCTTTCCAGAAGCAGCATGTGTGTAGTTCCCCAGCTAGCTGTGTTGGCAAGCGTGCAACTGTTTTTCAGGCTGTCTCGATAAACTTACACTGATGGAGAGTTTGGGGTTTTGGAATTCTGCTTCTTCTGCTGGCTTGCTATTGTCTGTTGCTTGTAAAATTTATATTTAGGTAGCTTATATTAGAAACTGAAACAATCATCTTTTGCATATGATTATCTTCACCTGGTATGTTGAAATGTTTTTCTAGTTAGCAATAAATGTGCTTAATCTCTTACTTTTTGATCAGAAGCATGGTGAATGCTTTTTATATGGACATTTTAAAATGTTTTACTTCTATTACATACCCTCAAATATAAAACCTCACACAAAAGTGGAACTTGCATGTTATTTTATTATTATTATTTTTATTCGCTGAAAATCACTTACAGTGCTGTTATCCTTGTGTGGCCTTATTGTTCGCTAGAATCACTTTAAAACAAGAACCCCTGTTTAAATGAGATTATGCAGCCAAACATGTGGTTACAAAAGATTTTTTTAAAGATCTAGTTGCGTAATTGTTTCACAATCTAAACTTGTATTTAAAAACAAACAAACAGAAAGCTTCTCCTCATTATGGTCACCAAGATAATGTCTGAATCTGAACAAAAGGCACATCAATGCCCTTCAGGAGTAATTGGCTGAGATGAAAGACTGCAAGGTGAAATAACATCGAAGAGAATGAACAGCTTCTATTCATCTCCTTTAGCTGTTAACGCTAAATCATAACAATGACAAACTAAGATCTCAAACACACATAAGATTTGTACCACTGTAGTGACAGATATTGGGGCACTTAACTGTGTTAAGGATTGTTTTTCTGTAGAACAAGGAAATCTGCTGCCTCTGCTCTTTAAAGCCACTGCTGTTCTTGCAACAAAGAGAAGGAAATAGAGGATTTCCAGCTTCCCACTTCTATTAAATGCCTCAGGTGCCTCCTGAGTCCAAGAAGCTAACTAAGGATTTGCTTGTGCAAATACTGAGTAATCATGTGCAACTATAGTAACAGAGTGGTGCTATATTTTCATCCGGAGTTTTCTATAAAATCCAGTGCTGTATGTCAAAGTAGGGACAAAAGTAGGTAAAAGCTGGCATCTGCATGTAGATATCCAGGCTGGATGTGCAGCTGTGGTGTACACCTGTTGTTGCATTGATTTCTACCAGGAAGAAACTGATAAATCTCCTTTAAACAAAAAAACATGTACCCTAATTTTTATAAGACATTAACCATGATTTAACTGTGTGAACCTCAAAGTTCAACAAGGCCCAGTGCAAGGTCCCGCATCTGGGTCGAGGCAATCCCAAGCACAGATACAGGCTGGGCGGAGAATGGATTGAGAGCAGCCCTGAGGAGCAGGACTTGGGGGTGTTGGTTGATGAGAAGCTCAACATGACCCAGCAATGTGTGCTTGCAGCCCAGAAAGCCAACTGTATCCTGGGCTGCATGAAACGAGGTGTGGCCAGTAGGTCGAGGGAGGTGATTCTCCCTCTCTATTCCACTCTTGTGAGACCCCACCTGGAGTACTGTGTTCAGCTCTAGGGCCCCCAACATAAGAAGGACATGGACCTGTTGGAGCGAGTCCAGAGGAGGGCCACGAAGATGATCAGAGGGCTGGAGCACTTCTATGAAGAAAGGCTGAGAGAGTCGGGGTTGTTCAGCCTGGAGAAGAGAAGACTTCAGGGAGACCTTATAGCAGCCTTCCAGTACCTGAGGGGGCCCTACAAGAAAGCTGGAGAGGAACATTTTACAAGGGCATGTAGTGATAGGACAAGGGGTAATGGCTTTAAACTGAAAGAGG